>NC_048565.1:84852937-84945437 GCF_013265735.2 Oncorhynchus mykiss
CAACACCTATCATACTACTATGACTGACCCTGTAAAACAACACCTATCATAATACTATGACTGACCCTGTAAAACAACACCTATCATACTACTATGACTGACCCTGTAAAACAACACCTATCATACTACTATGACTGACCCTGTAAAACAACACCTATCATAGTACTATGACTGACCCTGTAAAACAACACATTTCACTGCACCTATCATACTACTATGACTGACCCTGTAAAACAACACCTATCATACTACTATGACTGACCCTGTAAAACAACACCTATCATACTACTATGACTGACCCTGTAAAACAACACCTATCATACTACTATGACTGACCCTGTAAAACAACACCTATCATAGTACTATGACTGACCCTGTAAAACAACACATTACACTGCACCTATCATACTACTATGACTGACCCTGTAAAACAACACAATACACTGCACCTATCATACTACTATGACTGACCCTGTAAAACATCACCTATCATAGTACTATGACTGACCCTGTAAAACAACACATTACACTGCACCTATCATACTACTATGACTGACCCTGTAAAACAACACATTACACTGCACCTATCATACTACTATGGCTGACCCTGTAAAACAACACAATACACTGCACCTGTCTGGAAGAAGTCCAGTGAAAAGAACAGAGAAGCTCTCTAAGTGTTCTCTAAGTGCTCTCTACGTGCTCTCTAAGTGTTCTCTAAGTGTTCTCTAAGTGCTCTCTAAGTGTTCTCTAAGTGTTCTCTATGTGTTCTCTATGTGTTCTCTAAGTGCTCTCTAAGTGCTCTCCAAGTGTTCTCTAAGTGTTCTCTAATTGTTCTAAGTGTTCTCTAAGTGCTCTCTAAGGGCTCTCTAAGTGTTCTCTAAGTGTTCTCTATGTGTTCTCTAAGTGCTCTCTAAGTGCTCTCCAAGTGTTCTCTAAGTGTTCTCTAATTGTTCTAAGTGTTCTCTAAGTGCTCTCTAAGTGTTCTCTAAGTGCTCTCCAAGTGTCCTCTAAGTGCTCTCTAAGTGTTCTCTAAGTGCTCTCCAAGTGTTCTCTAAGTGTTCTCTAAGTGCTCTCCAAGTGTCCTCTAAGTGCTCTCCATGTGTTCTCTAAGTGTTATCCAAGTGCTCTCTAAGTGCTCTCCAAGTGTTCTCTAAGTGCTCTCCAAGTGTTCTCTAAGTGTTCTCCAAGTGTTCTCTAAGTGCTCTCCAAGTGTTCTCTAAGTGTTATCCAAGTGTTCTCTAAGTGCTCTCTAAGTGTTCTCCAAGTGTTCTCCAAGTGTTGTCTAAGTGCTCTTTAAGTGTTCTCCAAGTGTTCTTATTGATCCTGATCATGTAACTCAAGTTAACTTTTTAGTCTTTCTAGTGCAGGACATTTATTTTAATCACATTTTCTGGAAGTGGTCAAAATGCACTGAAAACATCCCCAATACATAACGTGTACAGCTAAAAACAAGTTGACTGAGGTTAAAGAAAGTTTGCTTTATCAATGTACCTGATATTGTTGACTGTTATTTTGGACAAAATCAAGACGTCTATATTCTTGTAAAGCTTTTTGTATAATATTTTTTTTTTTTACAATTACAGCAAATTATGCAGCAAATCCTGTGATAAAGTCAAAACAACGTTTGAATCGTTTGACAGTCCTAGTTGACATTCAATTGTGAAAATGCACATGTGAAGGTGTAGCAGATATAAGTCGGTCATGGTTGCTCATGGTCACATGATGAGGTAGCCCTGCCTGTGACTTCAAAATGAGTTTTGTCTAATGCTTAACCTTTCACTGCAGTGGATTAAATCAGGGTCACACAGAGTGTTTCTTGTTAGTCTTAAACAAATCTGCTTTGAAACAAAAGTATACACCTCACACACATGGTAATGCTCTTAAAAAAGAAGAAGACACCTGTACCATGTCAGATATAGAGTTTAAATGTATTAAGTGTTGTGTTTGCATCTCAATATTGCACGTCATATACATCACAGAAGACTGAAATATAACAAAACCGTTTGGCATAGAAACACTGAATTGTCAGCGGCTTAAATTGTTTTATGTTTATTAATGATAGAAATTATGAAAATGTTAAGAACATTTTATCCATCAGGCCACTAGGTCCTTTGACTGCAGGAAAGGGATACGATGTTGGCTTCTCCTGTGGGACACCTGGGTTGTACTCTCGGCAGTTACACATGCGAACGTGAAATGTATAATATCACATGTGAAATGTTGGGGAAACCACATCTGTCTGAGTCATGTGGAAAAAGAAGAATGTGAAACTTCATACGTTTTCACGTGACATTTTTCAGATGTGATTTGTTCACATGTTATTTCTGTGATTTGGGTGTTTTTTCACAAGTTGTTTTCACGTAATTTTTTGTAAAGGTAGCTTTGGGAGCTAAACTGAGTCCCACTGATCAAGGAGTTTCAGGTCTAAAAAAATTCACGACAAGATTGAATCAGATAGGTGCAGAGAAATAATCCTCATAGAGCTAAGTGACTGTTTACTCTGCTGCCAATCAATACTCCTCAGATAAGGGTGGAATCTGGAGCGGGCTCAACTCTATTTTCTACAAAGAAATGATTGTCAAAGGAGTGTTATGTGTTATAATCACAGGAAATCCGATAATAAACTGGAGATATTAACAAAAAAGGTCCATACCCTCACCTCTTACTTAATGGAGTGTGATAAACATTAGCCATCATTTTACCTCAAAAAGTATTCATCCCCCTTGGCGTTTTTCCTATTTTGTTGCATTGCAACCTGTCATTTAAATAGATTTTTATTTGGATTTCGTGTAATGGACATACACAAAATAGTCCAAATTGGTGAAGTGAAATAAAAAATATAACTTGTTTCAAAAAATTATAAAAAGTAAAAAACGGAAAAGTGGTGTGTGCATATGTCTTCACCCCCTTTGCTATGAAGCCCCAAAATAAGATCTGGTGCAACCAATTACCTTCAGAAGTCACATAATTAGTTAAATAAAGTCCACCTGTGTGAAATCTAAGTGTCACATGATCTGTCACATGATCTCAGTATATATATACACCTGTTCTGAAAGGCCCCAGAGTCTGCAACACCACTAAGCAAGGGGCACCACCAAGCAAGTAGCACCATGAAGACCAAGGAGCTCTCCAAACAGGTCAGGGACAAAGTTGTGGAGAAGTACAGATCAGGGTTGGGTTATAAAAAAATATCTGAAACTTTAAACATCCCACGAAGCACCATTAAATCCATTATTTAAAAAATGGAAAGAATATAGCACCACAACAACCTGCCAAGAGAGTGCCACCCACCAAAACGCATGGACCATGCAAGGAGGGTATTAATCAGAGAGGCAACAAAGACACCAAAGATAACCCTGAAGGATCTGCAAAGCTCCACAGCAGAAATTGGAGTATCTGTCCATAGGACAACTTTAAGCCGTACACTCCACAGAGCTGGTCTTTATGGAAGAGTGGCCAAAAAAAATACATTTCTCACCACACCGAGATGTCCATCCCCACAGTGAAGCATGGTGGTGGCAGCATCATGCTGTGGGGATGTCTTTCATCGGCAGGGACTGGGAAACCGGTCAGACTTGAAGGAATGATGGATGGCGCTAAATATGGGCAAATTCTTGAGAGAAACCTGTGTCAGTCTTCAATACATTTGCTACTGGGACGGAGGTTCATCTTCCAGCAGGACAATGACCCGAAGCATACTGCTAAAGCAACACTTGAGTGGTTTAAGGGAAAACATTTAAATGTCTTGGAATGGCTTAGTCAAAGCCCATACCTCAATCCAATTGAGAATCTGTGGAATGACTTAAAGATTGCTGTACACCAGCGGAACTCATCCATACTTGAAGGAGTTTTTCCTTGAAGAATGGACAAAAGTCCCAGTGGCTAGATGTGCCAAGCTTATAGAGACATACCCCAAGAGACTTGCAGCTGTAATTGCTGCCAAAGGTAGCTCTACAAAGTATTGACTTAGGCGTGAATAGTTATGCTTGCTCAAGTTCAGTTTTTTTGTCTTATTTCTTGTTTGTTTCACAATAAAAATTATTTTGCATCTTCAAAGTGGTAGGCATGTTTTGTAAATCAAATTATAAATCCCCCCCAAAATCTATTTTAATTCCAGGTTGTAAGGCAACAAAATAGGAAAATTGCCAAGGGGGGTGAAAACTTACGCAAGACACTGCACTATAATCATGAGATTCCATCAAGCCACTGCACTATGACCCCATCATGAGATTCCATCAAGTCAGTGCCGTCCGGCCACTTCTATTCTTACAATCTACTCCGGCAATATTACAACAATAATAATGCTCAATTATAATATCTGTCACACATCAACAATCATACAGGGTTGCTGCAAACTTCCTCCATACCTTACTTCATTGTTAAATTACCGACATATGAGTCACCATACCCGATCACATGCATGGTTAACTCTAGAGGTCCAGTTGATCTCTACAGAATTAGGTCAATCTGCATTCAGATTGTTTGTGGAATGATCTGCAGAGCTCTCTGCACCTTGATGCTCTGGTGCCTCCAGGGCAGCTCAAGTTGTTCATGAAGGAGCTCATTGTTGATGAATGTGTTTGCTTGTAGTATTGTATATATGGACATTTTTATCAATTGTGTCCATGCAGGGCTCCCTTGGAAAAGAGGCATTTGTCTCAATGGGACTCTCTGCTAAAAGAAAGGTGGGAAAAACCATCTAGATTGCCCTGTTTGATCGTTTTTGTCTGTGGGGAGAACAGTGCAGAGGGTGACAGTAGTCTTAGTCAATTTCCCCTGTGATCATCACATATTGATATGACCATCACATCATCAAATGGATTCTTGTTTAATCTCTCCTTGAAAAGGGAGACATGTTGATTTGTTCATAGTGGAAGTCATACCAGACAAATGCTGTAAAATGCTCATCCTAATTATACATCCTAATTATAATGTTTCCACCTGCTTTAGCATGAAAGAAAACATACCAAAACAATTCCACAAAACCTTGTCGGATTGAGGGTGTCTTTGCTCGACTAATAGCTTAAATGAATAAGTCAAGTAAATCATTTGCCAAATTCCCAATCTCTAACCGGGGCGGCAGGGTAGCCTAGCCTGGTTAGAGCGTTGGACTAGTAACCGGAAGGTTGTGAGTTCAAACCCCCGAGCTGACAAGGTACAAATCTGTCGTTCTGCCCCTGAACAGGCAGTTAACCCACTGTTCCCAGGCCGTCATTGAAAATAAGAATTTGTTCTTAACTGACTTGCCTGGTTAAATAAAGGAAAAAAAAAAAAAAAAAAAAAAAAAAAAAAAAAACCCTGCTATCTTGTGGTACTGATGTGAATGTCTGGATAGTGGTGTACGTCCATGGGTTTCAGCAAAGCTGCATGGTCAGTGGGCTGAACGATGTGTGTGTTTGACCCCCACCTCCTCTAATTAGAGAGGAAATGGCTCCTAAATCTATTAGTACTTTGTTTGTCCACCCAATATGGTGACACAACAGAATCGGCTGCATGTTTAGAACACTGAGGAAACACCTAACTGTGACCATCCATGTGATACATCCAAGTGAATGGTTGTGGCCACCAGTCCACTCACTAAGTCGCAGTGCTTTGAATGCGAATGAATGAGCATTGAATGAGAATTTGATTCATTTTGATGCTATGTCTGGGCCCCTCTGTGTGTCTGTGTGGTTCAGTGTTACTGATGGAAAGAGACAGACAAGCAGTACGCCTCTATTCAACACCACCATAGACATTAGCATATCTCACAGAGGGTCACTAAACAACCTAGCCACCTGTAGCTGCTATAGCCTGCTTGACTCAACCACAGGACCCCCCCACACACAGACAGAGCGTGGTGGCAGTGAAAGGTTTGTGCGCTACATTGAGTTGGTGGCACCTTCATCGAGGAAGACGGACACGTGGTAATGGCTGGAGTGCAATGAGTGGTATTGTATCAAATTAATCAATTTCGATGCCATTCCATTCGCTCCGGTCCAGACATTATTATAAACCGTCCTCCACTCAGCAGCCTCCTGTTGTGTGTGTGTGTGTGTGTGTGTGTGTGTGTGTGTGTTTGTGTGTGTTTGTGTGTGTTAGAGAGAGAGAGAGAGTTGTGTGACAAAAAGGAGCAGAGAGGTAGAACGAACAGGGAGAAAACACATTGTGCTTTGCCTTCAATTCAATTTAGGGGCTTTATTGGCATGGGAAACATATGTTAACATTGCCAAAGCAAGTGAAGTAGATTAAAAAAAACAATACAAATGAACAGTAAACATTACACACCTCTCTCTCTCTCTCTCTCTCTCTCTCTCAGCTTTGTGGAAGTTACCTGTGGTGTTGAGGTTTAGGCCGAAGTAGGTATAACTCTTAGTGTGCTTTAGGGCCACAGTGTCGCAATAGAATGTGATGTCCTGGCAAGTGGACCTTTTTTGGAACACCTTTACTTTGGTCTTACTGAGATTTACTCTCAGGGCCCAGGTCTGACAGAATCTGTGCAGATTATCCAGGTGCTGCTGTAGGCCCTCCTTGGTTGGTGACAGAAGCACCTAGATCATCAGCAAACAGCAGACATTTGATTTCCCGAGTCGAGTAGGGTGAGGCCGGCTGCTGCAGACTGTTTTAGTGCCCTCGCCAATTCATTGATATAAATGTTGAAGAGGGTGGGGCTCAAGCTGCATGTCGCTCACTCTGCGGCCCTGAGGAAAGAAATCTGTGTGTATATTGCCACTGAAGAAATGTTGGAGTCTGCTATTAATGATACTGTAGAGGAATTTTATTTGTATATTTTATCATTTTGTTTATTATACCATCAACACCACAGGCCTTTTGGGTTTGGAGGATATGTCCCTCTCTCTCTCTCTCTCTCTCTCTCCTTCTCAGCCTGCCTCTCTCTGCCTCAGGGAGTGTCTACCAGAGATGGTGAGGTGGAGGGGGGGTTCTCTTCCCCCCTCTCTGGACCTCCCCCTGGTCTCGGATTGGATGAGGTAGAGCTGTGTGGGGCCAGTGGAAGGCAGTCTACTAGGAGGCCTGACAGCAGACAGGGAAAAACTATCCCTCTAGCTGATATACTGTAGCTGCTCCACACACACTGCTAGACACAGACAGAGAGAGCAGGAGAGAGGTAGAGGTAGAGACAGAGGAAGAGACAGCTGTGGAGTGAGATACACAGAACTGCAAGGATAAAGCAATAGAGAGATAGAGTTTGACAGAGAGTTAGAGAGACGGAAAAGAGGCACACACAGCACTCCCCTTCCACTCACCCCTCGTCTTACCCTCGACCCTTGTCTCCCTTCTTACGACCACCTGAGGCAGAGACACACAGCTCTACCAGCGCAGGGGGGAGAGGACTGGACACACACTAACACACACTCATTTTCTCTCTGCTGAAAGAAGACAGGAATACACACTTTCTTTTTGTTTTCTGTCTCCGCTTCTACTCTCGTTCTTGGACAGGAAAAAAGGATTCCAGTTTGTTTCTTCAGCACAAAGACTTTTCCTTTATCCTCCAGAAGTCCTGAGTCACGTTGGGCCTCCTTTCTTTCTCCCTCTGAGAGCTCAGAGCAACATGGCACAGGGACAAAAGAACCACAGCCACAGCAGGCAGCAGCGGAGGGGACCACTACTCACTAACCCCTTCTCCACCGTGGCACTATCCCTCTCACTGTCCCTCCTCCTCCTCCTTCTCACCTCCCCCGCCTCGGCCGCTGATGAATACGACTACTACAGCTGGCAGTCGGACAACTTCCACAACGGTCGCTTCTACACCAAGGAGCCGCAGTGCGTGGACATCCCTGCCGATTTACGCCTCTGCCACAACGTGGGCTACAAGAAGATGCGCCTGCCCAACCTGCTGGACCACGAGACCATGCCCGAGGTCAAACAGCAGGCGGGTAGCTGGGTGCCGCTCCTCGCCAAGCGATGCCATGCGGATACACAGGTGTTCCTGTGTTCCCTGTTTGCCCCTGTGTGTCTGGACAGGCCCATCTACCCGTGTCGCTCGCTGTGTGAGGCCGTGAGGGACAGCTGTGCCCCCGTTATGGAGACATACGGGTTTCCCTGGCCGGAGATGTTGACCTGCGATAAGTTTCCTATTGATAATGATCTGTGTATCCCCATACAGTTTGCTGGGAACCAGGCCACCCCAGCGCCAGGTAAGACCACACACACATGTATTCACAACCCTATTCTGAGACCGTATACTAACTGTGAAAGAGGGCCACTATATGACATGATAACGGTCCCTGCAACTAGTTTAGTTGAGCGTCAGGTTGAATATGGTCGGTGCCTTCACACCACACTGGTTGTAGACGAGAGAGCTCCAGCCCCCATGCAGGAAACTCAGTCTTACTCCTGCTCCAGAGCTTGGAACAACTCAGTCTTACTCCTGCTCCAGAGCTTGGAACAACTCAGTCTTACTCCTGCTCCAGAGCTTGGAACAACTCAGTCTTATTCCTGCTCCAGAGCTTGGAACAACTCAGTCTTTCTCCTGCTCCAGAGCTTGGAACAACTCAGTCTTACTCCTGCTCCAGAGCTTGGAACAACTCAGTCTTATTCCTGCCCCAGAGCTTGGAACAACTCAGTCTTACTCCTGCTCCAGAGCTTGGAACAACTCAGTCTTATTCCTGCCCCAGAGCTTGGAACAACTCAGTCTTACTCCTGCTCCAGACCTTGGAACAACTCAGTCTTACTCCTGCTCCAGACCTTGGAACAACTCAGTCTTTCTCCTGCTCCAGAGCTTGGAACAACTCAGTCTTACTCCTGCTCCAGAGCTTGGAACAACTCAGTCTTATTCCTGCCCCAGAGCTTGGAACAACTCAGTCTTACTCCTGCTCCAGACCTTGGAACAACTCAGTCTTACTCCTGCTCCAGACCTTGGAACAACTCAGTCTTACTCCTGCTCCAGAGCTTGGAACAACTCAGTCTTATTCCTGCCCCAGAGCTTGGAACAACTCAGTCTTTCTCCTGCTCCAGAGCTTGGAACAACTCAGTCTTATTCCTGCCCCAGAGCTTGGAACAACTCAGTCTTACTCCTGCTCCAGAGCTTGGAACAACTCAGTCTTATTCCTGCCCCAGAGCTTGGAACAACTCCGTCTTATTCCTGCCCCAGACCTTGGAACAACTCAGTCTTACTCCTGTCCCAGACCTTGGAACAACTCAGTCTTATTCCTGCTCCAGACCTTGGAACAACTCAGTCTTACTCCTGCTCCAGACCTTGGAACAACTCAGTCTTACTCCTGCTCCAGACCTTGGAACAGAAGATATTCTAGAACAAGATTTCCGTAACATTTTTGTTATAGGTGTGTATAACTTTTGGATAGGAAAGAACAAACCACTCAAACTATTTTTGAGAGTTATAGATACAAATATAAACATTTTAAGTCCATGCAACTGCCATAAGATATATCTGGAGAAGAAAAGATGGGAACATTCCAGGTTAGATATCAGAATGCATTATATTCCCATAGCACAGATAACGTTCCAGGTTAGATATCAGAATGTATTATATTCCCATAGCACAGATAACGTTCCAGGTTAGATATCAGAATGTATTATATTCCCATAGCACAGATAACGTTCCAGGTTAGATATCAGAATATATTATATTCCCATAGCACAGATAACGTTCCAGGTTAGATATCAGAATATATTATATTCCCATAGCACAGATAACGTTCCAGGTTAGATATCAGAATGTATTATATTCCCATAGCACAGATAACGTTCCAGGTTAGATATCAGAATGTATTATATTCCCATAGCACAGATAACGTTCCAGGTTAGATATCAGAATGTATTATATTCCCATAGCACAGATAACGTTCCAGGTTAGATATCAGAATGTATTATATTCCCATAGCACAGATAACGTTCCAGGTTAGATATCAGAATGTATTATATTCCCATAGCACAGATAACGTTCCAGGTTAGATATCAGAATGTATTATATTCCCATAGCACAGATAACGTTCCAGGTTAGATATCAGAATGTATTATATTCCCATAGCACAGATAACGTTCCAGGTTAGATATCAGAATGTATTATATTCCCATAGCACAGATGACGTTCCAGGTTAGATATCAGAATGTATTATATTCCCATAGCACAGATAACGTTCCAGGTTAGATATCAGAATGTATTATATTCCCATAGCACAGATAACGTTCCAGGTTAGATATCAGAATGTATTATATTCCCATAGCACAGATAACGTTCCAGGTTAGATATCAGAATGCATTATATTCCCATAGCACAGATAACGTTCCAGGTTAGATATCAGAATGTATTATATTCCCATAGCACAGATAACGTTCCAGGTTAGATATCAGAATGCATTATATTCCCATAGCACAGATAACGTTCCAGGTTAGATATCAGAATGTATTATATTCCCATAGCACAGATAACGTTCCAGGTTAGATATCAGAATGCATTATATTCCCATAGCACAGATAACATGCTCTCTAGAAAAGTCAGTGTTTCTCCTAGTGTATGAAAGAGCTGTAAATAATACATAGACCACCACAGTGAAATGTCCATGTGTTCAATGTAACGTCTACTATAAAACAGTGTGACATAAAAAAAAGGCCAAGGGGACATTTTCATGTCAAATATTGCAATGATTTATTCTAATCGCAGAGATGAAAATAAAAGTTAATGTAGACCAGGAAAACATTCTCAATTCAACTGTCAGACTGTGGAACTGCTAGTGTGCATTAAATAATAGAAATAACAATGACTGTACGATAAGACGGATCTAAGGAACCCCAGCTTTTCAGATAAACCCGTAGGGCTGGTTTCCCAGACACAACGACTATTCCTGGACTACAAAACACTTTTAGAGATTCAGCATGATTTTAACTCTAGGAGTAGATTTATTCTAGGTCAGGGAAAACAGACCTTAAACTTCACTCGGCTTCCATACAAATAAGACAAAGATATATCAAAATCAGATGTATTTTTTTACAGAGCTATTCTATAAGAAATCGGATGTATTTTTTTACAGAGCTATTCTATAAGAAATCAGATGTATTTTTTTACAGAGCTATTCTATAAGAAATCAGATGTATTTTTTTACAGAGCTATTCTATAAGAAATCGGATGCATGGAGGGCAGCTAGGTCTCCAGTGCAGGACAGAACGATTACACACTTTTCCCAAATCAACTAGTGTGTGTGTGTGTGTGTGTGCATGGCAACTACCGAGAGAGAGAAAGACAGTGTTTGAGAGAGTCAATGTGAGTTTAGAGTCTATAGAAAGTGAAGGGCACACTCTGCTGTGTCTCTGCTGTGTCCAGGCCTGCTCTGTCTTTTGTCTGATCAGCCTGTTAGACAGCCAATTAACTAGCTGACTAATTACTGAGGGTGAATTAGTCTAACGAGAGAAAATGAGGTAGGGAGGTAGGGAGGTAGGGAGGGAGGGAGGGGTGTCAGAGAGAGGGGGTAAGAGAGAGACTGGGGTGTAAGAGGGAAAATTAGGGGGAGAGAAAAAGAAGGGGGAGAAAATGAGGGTGAGAAGAAGAGACCGAGTGGGCTTGAGAGAGACAATGAAAGAGCTGGGTCGAGAGGTAGGGGAAAGAGAGTTTAGGGAGAGAGGGGAAGAGAGAGGGGCAGAGAGAGGGGAGGTTGTGAGGAAGTAAAGTGAAAGAAAAAATCAAGAGAAGAGACTGGTTCCCTTCCAGTTTCAGTTAGAATGGGAAAGAGAATGTTGAATTAATTAATTCCTTAATATATGTTTTAACTCTTCGCTAGCCAGGTTAGTCGATTAAGAACCAGGATTTCATCGACAGTGCACCATCTCAGGCAATATGAATAGAATCTGTCTATGTACTGTAATTCTAGAATCCTTCTGGTTTTATACTCCAGACTGAACATTCTATTTAAAACAAAGTCTAGAAACTGACTGCAGAGACTCACACAAACTTGTCTGAGAAGGACTGGAAGACAATGTAAAGTGTTAAGGAGGAGGGGCCAAAAGTAAATGTTAAAAGTGACAAAGAAAGAGCAGAAACGTAGGATCTTAATTTGAGCCACTACAGCAGCCACTAATCCTGCAGCAAAAGGACATTTTGATATTTATCATTTTTGTTACCCAATTGGTAGTTACAGTCTTGTCCCATCTCTGCAACTCCTGCACGGACTCGGGAGAGGCGAAGGTCGAGAGCCGTGCGTCCTCCGAAACATAACCCAACCAAGCCGCACCACTTCTTGACACAATGGCCACTTAAGCCGGAAGCCAGCCGCACCAATGTGTCGGAGGAAACACCTGGCGACCGTGTCAGCATGCACTGCACACGGCCCACTACAGGAGTCGCTAGAGCGCGATGGGACAAGGACATTGCTGCTGGCCAAACCCTCTCCTAACCCGCACGATGCTGGGCCAATTGTGCGCCGACTCATGGGTCTCCCATTCAGGGCCGGCTGTGACACAGCCTGGGATCACACCAAGATCTATAGTGACACAGCAAGCACTGAAATGAGGGCCTTAGACAGCTGTGCCACTCGGGAGGCCCTGGAAATATGAATTATCATATGGATTATAATCAATGGCTATTTTGGTATTGGTTGATACATTTTCCGTAAAATTTCAAATTGGAAATTATAAACTGCAGAAGCGTTTTAAAACCTCAAATGCACTGAGATCCTACATCTCTGATGTTCTGGATATCACACCATAATCACACAAAAATATATGAAACATTTATGTGAAGAAAAAAAGCACACTGAATAAAATTACGTGTGACTTTTGAAAGAAGACATATGAGCGACTTAATCTGTTTTAATCAGACACCCTGAACGACAACAGTCTGCAAACGCTTCAGGGAAACTCATTCAACAAGTGTCCACGAACACACACACAAGCATGCACACACACACCAGACACACTCAGACATACGCACACACTCAGCGAGCCCATTCAGAAAGTGTGCCGGTGTCTACGCTGATGATATAGGAGGATAGAAGCTGTCACACTGAGCTCATGTAGAGCATCGACGTGTCCAAAAGGACACCCTATTCCCTATGTAGTGCATTACTTTTGACCAGAGACATGTGGGCTGATGAAGTTCACTACTTTTGACCAGAGACATGTGGGCTGATGTAGTGCACTACTTTTGACCAGAGACATGTGGGCTGATGAAGTTCACTACTTTTGACCAGAGACATGTGGGCTGATGAAGTTCACTACTTTTGACCAGAGACATGTGGGCTGATGTAGTGCACTACTTTTGACCAGAGACATGTGGGCTGATGAAGTGCACTACTTTTGACCAGAGACATGTGGGCTGATGTAGTTCATTACTTTTGACCAGAGACATGTGGGCTGATGTAGTGCACTACTTTTGACCAGAGACATGTGGGCTGATGTAGTGCACTACTTTTGACCAGAGACATGTGGGCTGATGAAGTTCACTACTTTTGACCAGAGACATGTGGGCTGATGAAGTTCACTACTTTTGACCAGAGACATGTGGGCTGATGTAGTGCACTACTTTTGACCAGAGACATGTGGGCTGATGAAGTTCACTACTTTTGACCAGAGACATGTGGGCTGATGTAGTGCACTACTTTTGACCAGAGACATGTGGGCTGATGAAGTTCACTACTTTTGACCAGAGACATGTGGGCTGATGAAGTGCACTACTTTTGACCAGAGACATGTGGGCTGATGAAGTGCACTACTTTTGACCAGAGACATGTGGGCTGATGTAGTTCATTACTTTTGACCAGAGACATGTGGGCTGATGAAGTGCACTACTTTTGACCAGAGACATGTGGGCTGATGAAGTGCACTACTTTTGACCAGAGACATGTGGGCTGATGTAGTGCACTACTTTTGACCAGAGACATGTGGGCTGATGAAGTGCACTACTTTTGACCAGAGACATGTGGGCTGATGTAGTTCATTACTTTTGACCAGAGACATGTGGGCTGATGAAGTGCACTACTTTTGACCAGAGACATGTGGGCTGATGAAGTGCACTACTTTTGACCAGAGACATGTGGGCTGATGTAGTGCACTACTTTTGACCAGAGACATGTGGGCTGATGAAGTTCACTACTTTTGACCAGAGACATGTGGGCTGATGAAGTTCACTACTTTTGACCAGAGACATGTGGGCTGATGAAGTGCACTACTTTTGACCAGAGACATGTGGGCTGATGAAGTTCACTACTTTTGACCAGAGACATGTGGGCTGATGAAGTGCACTACTTTTGACCAGAGACATGTGGGCTGATGAAGTGCACTACTTTTGACCAGAGACATGTGGGCTGATGTAGTTCATTACTTTTGACCAGAGACATGTAGGCTGATGAAGTGCACTACTTTTGACCAGAGACATGTGGGCTGATGAAGTGCACTACTTTTGACCAGAGACATGTGGGCTGATGTAGTGCACTACTTTTGACCAGAGACATGTGGGCTGATGAAGTGCACTACTTTTGACCAGAGACATGTGGGCTGATGTAGTTCATTACTTTTGACCAGAGACATGTGGGCTGATGAAGTGCACTACTTTTGACCAGAGACATGTGGGCTGATGAAGTGCACTACTTTTGACCAGAGACATGTGGGCTGATGTAGTGCACTACTTTTGACCAGAGACATGTGGGCTGATGTAGTGCACTACTTGGGGAATAGGTTACCATTTTGGATGGAGACCATATTCCATTATGAAAATGGATGTTATGTTTTTATGGGACTAGAAACAACTATGCGACATGTTCACTTCGCTGAGCCATAACCCATAACTCACTGTTTCACATGGTCGTTGGAAAGCAAACGGAATGAATTGAACCCAAACTTCTTTTTTTTTTTATGGAAAACTATGTCTATTCAAATGACGGTATACACTGCAGAGTGTACGTTTGATTTCAGGACTGGTTCATGGTCATATAGTTACAGTAAAGTTACAAAGTCCAAGCCTAAAATGTGATATCACAAGATATAATAATAATAATATATTTTTTTATATAGCACTTTTCATTTCAAGTAGAATCTCAAAGTTGCTTTAAAAACAAAATAAACCTAAAACTACTTAACAAAACAAATCTAGGGCTCTGGCAGTATTTAGGCGACGGTATTCCACATCTTTAGATGATAGGCAGAAAGGTACGATCTTTAAAGGATGGAGCATAGATGGTACAGACAGACAGGGAGGTAGAGACATCAGACAGACAGGTAGGTATGTAGGTAGAGACATCAGACAGACAGGTAGGTAGGTAGGTAGAGACATCAGACAGACAGGTAGGTAGGCAGAGACATCAGAGAGGTAGAGACATCAGACAGACAGGGAGGTAAAGACATCAGACAGACAGGGAGGTAGGTAGAGACATCAGACAGGGAGGTAGGTAGAGACATCAGACAAGGAGGTAGGTAGAGACATCAGACAGGGAGGTAGGTAGAGACATCAGACAGGGAGGTAGAGACATCAGACATGTAGGTAGAGACATCAGACATGTAGGTAGAGACATCAGACAGACATCAGACAGACAGGGAGGTAGAGACATCAGACAGACAGACATGTAGGTAGAGACATCAGACAGACAGACAGACAGACAGGTAGACAGACAGACAGACAGACAGACAGACAGACAGACAGACAGACAGACAGACAGACAGACAGACAGACAGACAGACAGACAGACATCAGACAGACAGGAAGGTAGAGACATCAGACAGACTGTTGAATGTTTGGATGAAAAACGTACCCAAATGAAACTGCCTATTTCTCAGGCCCAGACTCTAGAATATGCATATAATTGTTTGATTGGGATAGAAAACACACTAAAGCTTCCAAAACTGTCAAAATATTGTCTGTGATTATAACAGAACTGATATTGCAGGCGAAAACCTGAGGAAAATCCAACCAGGAAGTGCCTAAGAGAAACAAATCTCCCTGTTCCATGGCATGCCTTCCCTCCATTTAAAGGGATATCAACCAGATTCCTTTCACTATGGCTTCCACATGGTGTGAACAGTCTTTAGACATAGTTTCAGGCTTTTATTCTGAAAAATTAGTGAGAAGGATCACATCGCGTCAGTGGATGGCTGGTGCCAGCAGAGTTTTGCATGCGCAACAGCTTGGAGCAGACATTTTCTCTCTTTCTCCTATTGAAAAAGCTAAGGTCCGGTTGAAAAATATCAATTATTTATTGTAAAAACAACCTGAGGATTGATTATAAAAAAACGTTTGACATGTTTCTCTGAACTTTACGGATACTATTTGGAATTTGTCTGCCCCGTCGTGACCGCTCGAGCCTATGGATTTCCGAACATAACGCGCCAAGCAACTGGAGGTATTTTGGATATAAAGAGAATCTTTATCGAACAAAAGGAACATTTATTGTGTAACTGGGAGTCTCGTGAGTGCAAACATCCGAAGATCAAAGGTAAGCGATTCATTTTATTGCTTTCTGACTTTCGTGACCAATCTACTTTGCTGTTTTGTCTGCTGAGAGAGATGTCCTAACAAAAACGCTTGGATAGCTTTTGCTGTAAAGCTTTTTTTAAATAAGACACACCAGGTGGATTAACAAAAAAGTTAAGCTGTGTTTTGCTATATTGCACTTGTGATTTCAAGAAAATTAAATCTTTTTAGTAATTTAATTTGAATTTGGCGCTCTGTAATTCAGCGGATGTTGACGAAAATGATCCCGCTAACCGGGATGGGTGCGCCAAGAAGTTTTAAGTGAAACTTGACAAAACAATCAACAAGCAACGAAACGTGACTTACGTGGTGCAACAAGCACAAACACAAACATTATCCCACAAAGCAGGTGGGAGAAAGGGCTTCTTAAATATGATCCCCAATTGCCTCTAATCTAACCAAATGGGGAGGGTAGGGGGGGGGGGTGACTAGTGTCGGTGGCGGCTCCGGTGTGTGTCGTAGCCCCCGCCCCGACCACGGATCCAGCCATGGAGCTGGGTTGGAAGCCGCGCCCGGACTGGGCACCGGCGCCGAGGAAGGCTCCGGTCATAGAGCTGGGTTGGCCGCCGTGCCTGGACTGGGCACCGGCGCAGAGGAAGGCTCCGGCCGTGGAGCTGGGTTGGACGCTGTGCCTGGAGGCGTGTGGAGGCGCACTGGAGGCCTGATGCGTGGAGCCGGCACAGGAGGCACCGGACTGGTGACACGCACTTCAGGGCGAGTGCAGGGAGCTGGCACAGGACGTACTGGGCTGGGGAGACGCACTGGAGGCCAGATGCGTGAAGCCGGCACAGACTTCACCAGATTGCTGACAGGCTCTTCAGGTCGAATGTTGAGCAGAACACACCTGCACAACATCTCTCTCCTCTCTCTCTCTCTCTCCCCCAACTTCTCCATCGCCTCCCTGACGGTCTCTGGCTCTTCAGGGCGAGTGCGAGGAGCTGGCACAGATGGCACCGGACTGATGACCCGCTCTTCAGCACGCCTGCACTGCAGCATACTCCTCGCTAACTCTTCTCTCCGGTATCCCTCATTGCATTCCTCCATCGACTCCCATTCTGGCTCTGGCACTCGCCGCTGCTCAGCCGGCCACACATCGTGCCCCCCCCAAAAAAATATCTTGTGGTTTCTGTGGCCACGGCCCCCGGCGTCGTTGCTGTCGTTCCTGAGTCCTCTGCGACTCCCGCCAAGGAAGGGTCTGGCATCCACTCATGATCTCCTCCCATGTCCAAAACTCCTCTACCTCATGAACAGGCTGATTGGTCCTCTTTTGGTGGGATATTCTGTCACATCCGTGAAAATGGACAGATCAAAGCGCAGCGTGATTTGAGTTCCACATCCTTTTATTAAGTGAAACTCATCAATAAAACAATAAACAAGCAACGAACCGTGACTTACGTGGTGCAACAAACACAAACAATATCCCACAAAGCAAGTGGGAGAAAGGGCTTCCTAAATATGATCCCCAATTAGAGGCAACGATTACCAGCTGCCTCTAATTGGGAACCATACAAACCAGCAACATAGAAAATAAACGACTAGAACTCCCCCCTAGTCACGCTCTGACCTAAACACCATAGAGAACCGAGGGCTCTCTATGGTCAGGGCGTTACAGAGGTATAGACATCAGACAGACAGGGAGGTATAGACATCAGACAGACAGGGAGGTAGATACATCAGACAGACAGGGAGGTTGAGACAACAGACAGACAGGGAGGTAGATACATCAGACTGACAGGGAGGTAGATACATCAGACAGACAGGGAGGTAGAGACAACCGAGAGGTAGTCATCAGACAGACAGGGAGGTAGAGACAACAGACAGACAGGGAGGTAGAGACAACAGACAGACAGGGAGGTAGATACATCAGATAGACAGGGTGGTAGATACATCAGAGAGGTAGAGACATCAGACAGACAGGGAGGTATAGACATCAGACAGACAGGGAAGTAGAGACAACAGACAGACAGGGAGGTAGAGACATCAGACAGACAGGTAGGTATAGACATCAGACAGACAGGGAGGTAGAGACATCAGACAGACAGGGAGGTATAGACATCAGACAGACAGGGAAGTAGAGACAACAGACAGACAGGGAGGTATAGACATCAGACAGACAGGGAAGTAGAGACAACAGACAGACAGGGAGGTATAGACATCAGACAGACAGGGAAGTAGAGACAACAGACAGACAGGGAGGTATAGACATCAGACAGACAGCGAGGTAGAGACATCAGACAGACAGGGAGGTAGAGACATCAGACAGACAGGGAGGTATAGACATCAGACAGACAGGGAAGTAGAGACAACAGACAGACAGGGTGGTAGATACATCAGAGAGGTAGAGACATCAGACAGACAGGGAGGTAGAGACAACAGACAGACAGGGAAGTAGAGACAACAGACAGACAGGGAGGTAGAGACATCAGACAGACAGGTAGGTATAGACATCAGACAGACAGGGTCCACTTCCTGTAGAAACTGGGTCTGGGGGCTCAAAAAACAATGTTGTTGATTTGGTGTTGTTTAATCGTTCAGATCTAGCTAACCAACCAAGCCAAATACCAACCTGCCATAATCAGGCCTGCAATTCCATGGGTCAACACCCGATATTTCAGCTCATCAGCATAGGCTACCTAACGGTGCCATGATAACCACAGAATTCTGAAATTCCCAGATTGTGGAATTCATACAATTAAAATAAATGTATTCTTTAATTATTTACTCTTTTATTTTAGGATTCATACATCTACTAAAACACTGGTACCAAGGTCAATTTTTAAAGAAAATGTAATTGTTAACTTTTTCTGGAAACCTGTTTAAAGCTTTTGTTTAAACTTTGCACCATCCTGTGGGTCTCCATCCTGCTGGAGTGTTTGTGATTTACACTTCTGATCCGTGTAAACGTGCACGTGTCTGTGCGTGTGAGTGTGCATGTGAGTGTGAGTATGAAACTGAGTGTGAACCCGTATCAGTGTAAGCCAGTCAGGTTAGCGGCTTCTGACATTCTGTTATGAACCAGAACCTCTCTGATGTCCTGAGAGCCTCCTAGTCTGATATAACCCTAACCCTGTAGTGTTCCAGACCATAATACAAACCCTAACCCAGTAGTGTTCCAAACCATAATACTAACTCTAACCCTGTAGTGTTCCAGACCATAATATTAACTCTAACCCTGTAGTGTTCCAGACCATAATATTAACTCTAACCCTGTAGTGTTCCAGACCATAATATTAACTCTAACCCTGTAGTGTTCCAGACCATAATACTAACTCTAACCCTGTAGTGTTCCAGACAGACCATAATACTAACCCTAACCCTGTAGTGTTCCAGACCATAATATTAACTCTAACCCTGTAGTGTTCCAGACCATAATATTAACTCTAACCCTGTAGTGTTCCAGACCATAATATTAACTCTAACCCTGTAGTGTTCCAGACCATAATATTAACTCTAACCCTGTAGTGTTCCAGACCATAATATTAACTCTAACCCTGTAGTGTTCCAGACCATAATACTAACCCTAACCCTGTAGTGTTCCAGACCATAATATTAACTCTAACCCTGTAGTGTTCCAGACCATAATACTAACTCTAACCCTGTAGTGTTCCAGACAGACCATAATACTAACTCTAACCCTGTAGTGTTCCAGACAGACCATAATACTAACCCTAACCCTGTAGTGTTCCAGACAGACCATAATATTAACTCTAACCCTGTAGTGTTCCAGACCATAATATTAACTCTAACCCTGTAGTGTTCCAGACAGACCATAATACTAACTCTAACCCTGTAGTGTTCCAGACAGACCATAATACTAACTCTAACCCTGTAGCGTTCCAGACAGACCATAATATTAACTCTAACCCTGTAGTGTTCCAGACCATAATATTAACTCTAACCCTGTAGTGTTTCAGACAGACCATAATACTAACTCTAACCCTGTAGTGTTCCAGACAGACCATAATACTAACCCTAACCCTGTAGTGTTCCAGACAGACCATAATATTAACTCTAACCCTGTAGTGTTCCAGACCATAATATTAACTCTAACCCTGTAGTGTTCCAGACAGACCATAATACTAACTCTAACCCTGTAGTGTTCCAGACCATAATATTAACTCTAACCCTGTAGTGTTCCAGACCATAATATTAACTCTAACCCTGTACTGTTCCAGACCATAATATTAACTCTAACCCTGTAGTGTTCCAGACCATAATACTAACTCTAACCCTGTAGTGTTCCAGACAGACCATAATATTAACTCTAACCCTGTAGTGTTCCAGACCATAATACTAACCCTAACCCTGTAGTGTTCCAGACAGACCATAATACTAACTCTAACCCTGTAGTGTTCCAGACAGACCATAATATTAACCCTAACCCTGTAGTGTTCCAGACAGACCATAATATTAACCCTTACATGGATCCCAAACCGGCTGCGCTCGTGCGCCATCGTGTATAAATGTATTTTGTCCCCCCACACCAAATGTGATCACGACACGCAGGTTAAAATATCAAAACAAATGTAACCAATTACATTAATTTGTGGACAGGTCGAAAAGCATCAAACATTTATGGTAATTTTGCATGCTAGCTTGCACTTGCTAGCTTATTTGTCCTATTTTGCTAGCTTGCTGTTGCTAGCTAATTTGTCCTGGGATATAAACATTGAGTTGTTATTTTACCTGAAATACACAAGTTCCTCTACTCCGACAATTAATCCACACATAAACGGTCAACCGAATCGTTTCTAGTCATCTTTCCTCTTAGGCTTTTTCTTCTCTTGACTTTATATTACGATTGGCAACTTTCATAATTTAGGTACATTACTGCCACTGACCTCGTTTGTCTTTCAGTCACCCACGTGGGTATAACCAATGAGGAGATGGCACGTGGGTTCCTGCTTCTATAAACCAATGAGGAGATGGGAGAGGCAGGACTTGCAGCGTGATCTGCGTCAGAAATAGAACTGACTTCTATTTTAGCCCTTGGCAATGCAGACGCTCGTTGTGTGGGTGCAATAATTAAATAATATAGATTTCTAAATGTATTTTGCTGACTACACTACACGGGCATTCCAAACAGACCATAATACTCCTTCTAACACACAACTGCTGTCAAACTCCTCTAAAAGTATCTGTAAGAGTGTTTAGTATTTGCCCACTGGTAAAGTCATCATTTTGTTTAACAGGCTAGAGTACCAGCCTGGAAGTTTCCCACTCCTACCCTGCTTGGTCTGGCCTAAATGGAACAAACCGAAGCACGTGTTTATTTTTACGTTTGAGTTTATTTTGAACTTATTCCTCATTATGTGCTCTAAGATCACATCGAAGTCGATGAAATCGTTGGTCTTTAGAAACTACTAGATCAAAACATTCCTCTCCCTGCAGTGTCTGTCTGAGGTCTGAATCACTCAGAGGGATCTCTGTCCTTTCTGTCTGGAAGAACCAGATACCAGCTATTCTGCTATTACATGATATAGCAAAGCACTCACACACACACACACACACACACACACACACACACACACACACACACACACACACACACACACACACACACACACACACACGCACACACACACACACACACACACACACACACACACACACACACACACACACACGCGCACACACACACAAGAGAGAAAGGAGTGAGAGAGAGAGAGAGAGAGAGAGAGAGAGAGAGAGAGAGAGGTGAAAGCTGAGAACAGGAAGGGAGGAGAGATGTTTATTGTAATGTTTACGTACATTTTATTGTTTATTTCACTTTTGTTAATTATCTATTTCACTTGTGTAGTGTGTTTAGATGACTGGCTGCTGTCTACTGTCAGATCCGTATAGTATTACACACGCACGACCACACACACACACGCACGCACGCACGCGCGCACACACACACACACAAACTCGCACGCACGTGTACGCGCACACACACACACACACACACACACACACACACTCACACACACACTCACACACACACACACACACATGCACGACCACACACATGCACGACCACACACATGCTTGCACAAATACACGCACACTCCTGAGCATCACAGAGGCTTTTATGTGTAGAATGTCTAGTTGAAACTATGCACAGGTCATAATCTCATGGTTCATTTAGGCCCTTTAATTTACGAGCAGCGACACTTCTGACATAAACGCTGCTGTGAATGGGGATGAAATATACACACACACAGACATGAAATACAGCTTGTGATTTATGTCAGCGAGGCTAACATCTGTTAAAATGCAGCATGCTCACTGACAGAGGAGCGCTTAAACATCGCACTGCGTGCCGACCCCCGGGACCACTAAAACACAACACGATTCTCACATCTGTAGGATTTCTATACCCACTTTGTGTGTGTGTGTGTGTGTGTGTGTGTGTGTCTTCTACAGAACATAAATAATTTTCTCCAGTCATAGCCCTATCCAGGATGACTACAGGGTACAGATATATATGCATGTACTCAGAGAGAGAGAGAGAGAGAGAGAGAGTGAGAGAGAGAGGGAGAGAGAGAGAGAGGGGTAGAGAGAGAGAGAGGGGTAGAGAGAGAGAGGGGTAGAGAGAGAGAGAGGGGGGTAGAGAGAGAGAGAGAGAGAGAGACAGAGATGGGTAGAGAGAGAGGGGGGTCCTTTGAATTGAGTGGGGTAGAGAGGGCTAGAGAGAGGGTCGGCTCTTAGTCCATTCTCCTCTCAGGGTTAAAAGGTTATCACCTGGTCCTAACTAGCCGTCTGGCCTGATAATGACAGGGGTCAGAGTTCAACGTGCCTCACTGCACTGGGTCGCATTGAGGTGAACCCCTTAGTCACACAGAAACCTTCAGTGTGTGTGTGTGTGTGTGTGTGTGTGTGTGTGTGTGTGTGTGTGTGTGTGTGTGTGTGTGTGTGTGTGTGTGTGTGTGTGTGTGTGTGTGTGTGTGTGTGTGTGTGTGTGTGTGTGTGTGTGTCCAGCTCATGCCTTATTGTCAGCACCACACAATTAAAGCCCTGACCCTCTCTGTCTAGCAGGCTTCACTGTGTTAATGCATGGGAACTCTCACAGTGGAAAAACTCAACAGTTAATATCTCTCTCTCTTTTCTCTCTCATCTCTCTCAGACACACACACACACACACACACACACACACACACTCTCTCTCTTTCTCCCTCTTGGCTCAGCCTGTTTTGAATGATTCACTTGAAGGCTGTTATGTCTTATTCAGTCTGTAGGGTAATAGTTTCACTGGGGTGGTGTTGTGCTGTTATGTCTTATTCAGTGCCAGGGTATGTGTCAAGAAAATGTATTCCTTCTGTGCAGCACAACCAACACTCTGCTCTGCTCTGTCCCGTTTAGTCATTAACAGGGGAAATCATTAGACTGGGCTGGCTGCATTAAGTGACTACGTCCCCAATGGCACCCTATTCCCTATATAGTGCACCACTGTATGTAGGGAATAGGGTGCCCTTTGGGAGTCAATCAGTGTCTATGAGGGATCACAGTATACCATGGAATGTTTTTACTGTGATGTAAGTGAAGTGAAAAAGTTTACGTTTACTTAGATATTCCCGTAGCAATCATGAATTTGAAGATTTTGTCATTTTGATTTGTGATGCTCTCTTAGAGTTGAATTTAAATGAACGATCAGGTCATAAAATATACCAAACGCATAGATTTATCTTTAAAAATGTAAGACTGTTGTCTAAACTCAACGTTACCAACTGAGGGATGTTGTGTGGGGAGAGGATGGCAAAGTATTTACCACAACTTTAAGCAAAGGTCCAGCAGAGCTAACCATGAGCTAACTATATCTAACCATGAGCTAACTATATCTAACCATGAGCTAACTATATCTAACCATGAGCTAACTATATCTAACCATGAGCTAACTATATCTAACCATGAGCTAACTAAATCTATCCATGAGCTAACTATATCTAACCATGAGCTAACTATATCTAACCATGAGCTAACTATATCTAACCATGAGCTAACTATATCTAACCATGAGCTAACTATATCTAACCATGAGCTAACTATATCTAACCATGAGCTAACTATATCTAACCATGAGCTAACTATATCTAACCATGAGCTTACTATATCTAACCATGAGCTAACTATATCTAACCATGAGCTAACTATATCTAACCATGAGCTAACTATATCTAACCATGAGCTAACTATATCTAACCATGAGCTAACTATATCTAACCATGAGCTAACTATATCTAACCATGAGCTAACTATATCTAACCATGAGCTAACTATATCTAACCATGAGCTAACTATATCTAACCATGAGCTAACTATATCTAACCATGAGCTAACTATATCTAACCATGCGTTAACATAAGAACATACTATATGTTACACTGGTAGACGTACCTACAACCACATCCTTACCCCCTGCTGTCTCCCCTCCTGCTCTCTTTCTCTCTTTCCCAAACCTTTGTTCTGTAGATCAATGAACTGACACACACAAACACACACACACACGCACATGCACACAGGCATGCTCATAGGCACAGACACACACACACACGCACAAACAGACACACCATGCCTCAAAACCAAAATATACAACTTCTCAAATTAAAACATTTTCTCCAGAGTAATTGCAGTGCAAACATTAATCAGGATCATGCACTATATATTCCCTCTACAGCAAATAACTTCTGACAGTCTGCTTCTAAACAAATGCTACAGTCTAGACCAGGGACTCAAACAGCACAGTGTTACAGTCTAGACCAGGGACTAAAACAGCACAGTGTTACAGTCTAGACCAGGGATTCAAACAGCACAGTGTTACAGTCTAGACCAGGGTCTCAAACAGGCTGTCCTGTATACTGAATGAACCAATTGATTCTCTACTCTACTACCCTATTCTGCTCTATACTCTACTCTACTACCCTATTCTGCTCTATACTCTACTCTACTACCCTATTCTGCTGTATACTCTACTCTACTACCCTACTCTGCTCTATACTCTACTCTACTATACTACCCTATTCTGCTCTATACTCTACTCTACTACCCTATTCTGCTCTATACTCTACTCTACTCTACTCCACTACCCTATTCTGCGCTATACTCTACTCTACTATACTACCCTATTCTGCTCTATACTCTACTCTACTACCCTATTCTGCTCTATACTCTACTCTACTACCCTATTCTGCTCTATACTCTACTATACTCTACTCCACTACTCTATTCTGCGCTATATTCTACTATACTACCCTATTCTGAGCTATACTCTACTCTACTACCCTATTATGCTCTATACTCTACTCTACTCTACTCCACTACTCTATTCTGCGCTATACTCTACTCTATTACCCTATTCTGCTCTATACTCTACTCTACTCTACTACTCTATTCTGCACTATACTCTACTCTACTACCCTATTCTGCTCTATACTCTACTCTACTACCCGACTCTGCTCTATACTCTACTCTACTCTACTACTCTATTCTGCTCTATACTCTACTCTACTCTACTCCACTACTCTATTCTGCGCTATAATCTACTCTACTACCATATTCTGCTCTATACTCTACTCTACTCCACTACTCTATTCTGCGCTATACTCTACTCTACTACCCTATTCTGCTCTATACTCTACTCTACTCTACTACTCTATTCTGCACTATACTCTACTCTACTACCCTATTCTGCTCTATACTCTACTCTACTACCCGACTCTGCTCTATACTCTGCTCTACTCTACTACTCTATTCTGCTCTATACTCTACTCTACTCTACTCCACTACTCTATTCTGCGCTATACTCTACTCTACTACCCTATTCTGCTCTATACTCTACTCTACTCTACTCCACTACTCTATTCTGCGCTATACTCTACTCTACTACCCTATTCTGCTCTATACTCTACTCTACTCTACTACTCTATTCTGCTCTATACTCTACTGTACTCTACTACCCCTTTCTGCTCTCCTATACTCTACTCTGCGCTATACTCTACTCTACTCTACTACTCTATTCTGCTCTATACTCTACTCTACTCTACTCCACTACTCTATTCTGCGCTATACTCTACTCTACTACCCTATTCTGCTCTATACTCTACTCTACTCTATTACTCTATTCTGCTCTATACTCTACTCTACTACCCTAGCTTGCTCTATACTGTACTCTACTCTGCTGCCCTATACTCTGGTCTATACTCTACTGTACTCTACTACCCCATTCTGCTCTCCTATACTCTACTCTACTACCCTATTCTGCTCTATACTCTACTCTACTCTACTCCACTACTCTATTCTGCGCTATACTCTACTCTACTACCCTACTCTGCTCTATACTCTACTCTACCACCATATCCCCGCTCTATACTCTACTATCCTGTTCTGCTCTCTACTCTACTATATTACCCTTCGCTGCTCTCTACTCTATGCTAGACTCTGCTCCACTCTACTCTACTCTACTCTGCGCTCCTATACTCTACTCTACTCTGCACTATACTCTGCTCTGCTCTACTCTACTCTACTACACTCTACTCTACTCTACTCTACTCTGCTCTACTCTACTACCCTAGCTTGCTCTATACTGTACTCTACTCTGCTGCCCTACTCTGGTCTATACTCTACTGTACTATACTACCCCATTCTGCTCTCCTATACTCTACTCTACTACCCTATTCTGCTCTATACTCTACTCTACTTTGCGCTATACTCTACTCTACTCTACTACTCTATTCTGCTCTATACTCTACTCTACTCTACTCTACTACCCTATTCTGCGCTATACTCTACTCTACTCTACTACCCTATTCTGCTCTATACTCTACTCTACTCTACTACCCTATTCTGCGCTATACTGTACTCTACTCTACTACCCTACTCTGCTCTATACTCTACTCTACTATACTACCCTATTCTGCTCTATACTCTACTCTACTACCCTATTCTGCTCTATACTCTACTCTACTACCCTATTCTGCTCTATACTCTACTATACTCTACTCCACCACTATATTCTGTGCTATACTCTACTCTACTACCCTATTCTGAGCTATACTCTACTCTACTACCCTATTCTGCTCTATACTCTACTCTACTCTACTCCACTACTCTATTCTGCGCTATACGCTACTCTACTACCCTATTCTGCTCTATACTCTACTCTACTACCAGACTCTGCTCTATACTCTACTCTACTCTACTACCCTATTCTGCTCTATACTCTACTCTACTCTACTACTCTATTCTGCTCTATACTCTACTCTACTACCCTATTCTGCTCTATACTCTACTCTACTACCCTATTCTGCTCTATACTCTACTCTACTCTACTACTCTATTCTGCTCTATACTCTACTCTACTACCCTATTCTGCTCTATACTCTACTCTACTACCCGACTCTGCTCTATACTCTACTCTACTCTACTACTCTATTCTGCTCTATACTCTACTCTAGTCTACTCCACTACTCTATTCTGCGCTATACTCTACTCTACTACCCTATTCTGCTCTATACTCTACTCTACTCTACTCCACTACTCTATTCTGCGCTATACTCTACTCTACTACCCTATTCTGCTCTATACTCTACTCTACTCTACTACTCTATTCTGCTCTATACTCTACTGTACTCTACTACCCCATTCTGCTCTCCTATACTCTACTCTGCGCTATACTCTACTCTACTCTACTACTCTATTCTGCTCTATACTCTACTCTACTCTACTCCACTACTCTATTCTGCGCTATACTCTACTCTACTACCCTATTCTGCTCTATACTCTACTCTACTCTATTACTCTATTCTGCTCTATACTCTACTCTACTACCCTAGCTTGCTCTATACTGTACTCTACTCTGCTGCCCTATACTCTGGTCTATACTCTACTGTACTCTACTACCCCATTCTGCTCTCCTATACTCTACTCTACTACCCTATTCTGCTCTATACTCTACTCTACTCTACTCCACTACTCTATTCTGCGCTATACTCTACTCTACTACCCTACTCTGCTCTATACTCTACTCTACCACCATATCCCCGCTCTATACTCTACTATCCTGTTCTGCTCTCTACTCTACTATATTACCCTTCGCTGCTCTCTACTCTATGCTAGACTCTGCTCCACTCTACTCTACTCTACTCTGCGCTCCTATACTCTACTCTACTCTGCACTATACTCTGCTCTGCTCTACTCTACTCTACTCCACTCTACTCTACTCTACTCTACTCTACTCTACTACCCTAGCTTGCTCTATACTGTACTCTACTCTGCTGCCCTACTCTGGTCTATACTCTACTGTACTCTACTACCCCATTCTGCTCTCCTATACTCTACTCTGATGTATATTATACTCTACTCTGCTACCCTACTCTACTCTCTACTCTGCGCTATACTCCACTCTGCTCTATATTATACTCTACTCAACGATCATACTCTGCTCTATATTATACTCTACTCTACTACCCTACTCTGCTCTCTACTCTGCGCTATACTCTACTCTACTCTACTCTACTCTGCTCTGCTCTGCTCTGCTCTATATTATACTCTACTCTACTACCCTAATCTGCTCTCTACTCTGTGATATACTCTACTACCCTAGTTTGCTCAATATTGTTCTCTACTCAACTCTACTATCCTACTCTGCTGTGTACACTACTCTACTCCACTCTACTCTCCCATTCTGCTCTATACTCTGCTACTCTGCTCTACCCTACCCTACACCCAGAGTAGAGTTACTCTGCTCTATTCCACTAACCTGGCTTGCTCTATACAGTACTCTATTCTACTACCCTGCTCTGCTCTATACTCTACTCTACTCTATTACCCTACTCTGCTCTCCACTCTGCGCTATACTCTGCTCTACTCTACTCTACTCTACTCTGCTCTTTTCTACTCTGCCCTGTTTTACTCTGCTTGCTCTACTCTGCCCTATACTCTGCTCTGCTCTACTTTACTCTAGTCTGTTCTATACTCTACTCTACTCTGCACTCTGCTCTACTCTACTCTATTACCCTTAACTGCTCTCCACTCTGTGCTATACTCTGCTCTACTCTACTCTACTACCCTAGCTTGCTCTATACTGTTCTCTACTCTACTACCCAAATTTGCTCTATACTCTACTCTACTCTACTCTACTCTACTCTACTATTGTCTATACTCAACTTTACTACCCTACTCTGCTCTCTACTCTACTATGCTCTACTCTAGTCTATTCTGCTCTACTCTACTCTCCTATACTCTCATCCACTCTGCTCTATACTCTACTCGACTCTACTCGACTCTACTCTACTCTACTACCCTGGCTTACTTTATACTGTACTCTACTATACTACCCTACTCTGCTCTACAGTCTACTCTACTCTACTATCCTGTTCTGCTCTCTACTCTACTCTATTACCCTACTCTGCTTTCCACTCTGCACCTATACTCTGCTCTACTCTAATCTACTCCACTCTGCTCTACTCCACTCTACTCTACTCTACTCTACTCTACTCTGCTCTGCTCTGTACTCTGCTCTACTCTACTCTAGTCTGCTCTACTCCACACTCTGCTCTGCTCTGCTCTATACTCTACTCTACTCTACTCTATGCTCTACTCTACTATCTACTCTATGCTCTGCTCTGCTCTGCATGGCTCTACTCTATTCTGCTCTGCTCTTTTCTACTCTGCCCTGTTCTACTCTGCTTTTTCTACTCTACTCTGCCCTACACTCTGCTCTACTCTACTCTGCCCTATACTCTGCTCTACTCTACTCCAGTCTGTTCAAAACTCTACTCTACTCTGCTCTGCATTCTGCTCTACTCTGCTCTATACTATACTCTGCTCTGCTCTACTCTGCACTGCTCTACTCTACTCTATTACCCTTAACTGCTCTCCACTCTGTGCTATACTCTGCTCTACTCTGCTCTACTCTACTCTACTTTACTACCCTAGCTTGCTCTATACTGTTCTCTACTCTTCTACCCAAATCTGCTCTATACTCTACTCTACTCTACTCTTCTCTACTCTACTCTACTCTACTCTACTCTAATCTACTCTACTACCCCATTCTGCTCTATATTCCCCTCCACTCTACTCGTGTCTATACTCAATTCTACTACCCTACTCTGCTCGCTACTCTACTCTGCTCTGCTCTACTCTACTCTACTCTCCTATACTCACCTCCCCTCTGCTCTACTCTACTCTACACTACTCTACTCTACTCTACTCTACTCTGCTCTACTCTACTCTACTATCCTGTTCTGCTCTATTGCCACTTTACTGCTCTATACTCTGCTCTAATCTGCTCTATGCTCTGCTCTATACTATACCATACTCGGCGCTACTCTGTTCTATACTCTGCTCTACTCTTCTCTCCTTTACTCTATAATTTTCTCTATCATCTACTCTGCTCTATGCTCTACTCTGCTCTATGCTCTACTCAACTCTACTCTGCTCTATGCTCTACTGCTGTCCGCTCTACTCTGCTCTATACTCTGCTCTATGCTCTACTCTGCTCTAGACTACTCTAATTAGCCCTATACTGTGCTCTACTCTGTTCTATACTCTCTTTTACTCTACCTAACTATACCCTATTGCTATACTCTGCTATATGCTTTGCAATATACTCTGCTCTACTCTGCTCTATACTCTATGCTAGTCTACTCTGCTCTATGCTCTACTCTGCTCTGCTCCACTCTACTGTTGTCTGCCCTATACTCTGCTCTAATCTTCTCTATACTATACTCTACTCTGCTCTAATCTGCTCTATACTCTACTCTGCTCTGCTCCACTCTACTCTAGTATGCCCTATACTCTGCTCTCCTCTGCTCTATACTCTGCTTTACTCTGCGCTATACTCCAAAATACTCTTCTCTACTCAACTCTACTCTGCTCTATTCTCTGCTCTATTCTGCTCTACTCTGTTCTGCATAATACTCTTGTCTACTCTGCTCTATACTCTGCGCTACTCTACTTTCCTTTACTATTCTCTGCTCTAAAATCTACACTATACTCTGCTCTGCTCTACTCTATACTCTGCTCTACTCTACTCTGCTCTGCTCTGCTTGAATCTCTACTCTACTCTGCTGTACTCGACTCTACTCTGCTTCTACTCTGCTCTATACTCTACTCTGTTCTAATCTGCACTTCTCGACTCTACTCTGCTCTACTCAGCTCTATACTCGGCAAAATACTCTACTCTGTACTCAGCTCTACTCTACTCTGCTCTATATTCTACTCTGCTCTACTCTACTTTATACTCCGCTGTACTCTTTTTCTATGCTCTATTCCACTCTACTCTGCTCTGCTCTACTCTGCTCTATACTCAGCTCTACTCTGCTCTGCTCTGCTCTATACTCTGCTCTACTTGACTCTACTCTGCTCTATACTATGCTGTACTCTTTTCTATACTCTGCTCTACTCTATACTGTACTTTACTCTACTCTGTTCCGCTCTAAACTCTGCTATTCTCTATACTCTACTCTGCTCTGTACTCTACTATACTCAGCTCTATGCTCTACTCTACTCTATACTCTGCTCTACTCTGTTCTATGCTCTACTCCGCCCGATACACTACAATTACATGCCCTATACTCTGCTCTATACTCTACTATACTCTGCTTTCTACTCTACTATACTCTGCACTGTACTCTACTACACTGTTCTGTGCTCTACCCCACTCAAAACACAACAATTCTATGCCCTATACTCTACTATACTCAGCTCTATGCTCTACTCTACTCTATACTCTGCTCTAGTCTGTTCTATGCTCTACTCTCTATATGTTACTTTTCTCTGCTCTATACTCTACTATACTCTGCTCTATACACTACTCTACTCTACTCTACTCCCTTCTTGCTGCTGATTATATGAACCATCTAATTATCCTCTACTGTACCTGTAGTCTAACCTAGCTACAATTATGACATGTATTGTAGGCTCCTAAACCCAACACCTACCGTCATTGTCAAGAGCTTCGGATCTCTTGGTGTAACAGCTGAGGTGTTGGGTTGACGGTCCGAAGGTCCAAGGCTCAAACCCCAGGTGGTACTGCACTCTGACTTTGCTACAATATCAATCATTCTCCTCTCTCTCTCTTTTCTCCCCAGCATCTAAAGTCTGTCCTCCATGTGATAACCAACTGAAAGCTGACAACATCATGGAGCATTACTGTGCCAGCGACTTTGGTAAGAGCTATACACACACACACACACACACACACACACACACACACACACACTCAAACATGTGACAGAGCTAGTCAGTTTCTAGGAGCAGCCTTGTGATGTGTGTAGTTAAATGAGACCATGGTTCTAGTTTGACTCCGTACAGTAGATTGTCTTCTCACACACTAACACACACGCACACACACACGCACACACACACACACACACACACACACACACACACACACACACACACACACACACACACACACACACACACACACACACACACACACACACACACACACACACACACACAAACAGACACACACACACACACACAAATCTCACTCCAGAGACGATGACAGTAATGAGAAACACAATGTTGAGGGCTCACAGCCACAATACAACAGTACTCCTCACACACACACACAAACTTTCCATCACACACTCTCTCAGACACACACACAAACTCTCACACGCATGCATGCAAGCATGCACAGAGACGACACAAACACACACAGATATGCAAACTCCCTCACGCATAGACAAGCAGAAATTGTTAAGGACTACATCAGCTAACCGCCACATCACCACCACATGTAACTGGTGAGGAGAACCATGATAATGAATCCATTACAATGTGGGATACATACAATAACTCTGATAGAATGACAACAGTATGTCCTGTGTTAGGAAGTCCAGTTAGCAGGCTGTGTTCAAGCTCAGTTTAAGTGCATTTTGGAACAATTCAATGTAATTATTTACTCATTTTGTGCCATGTCGTGTTTTGAATGTTACAGTTCAGGCAATGTCCCAATGATAAGGTCCATACAACATTGAGGTAACGTCTCCGTCTCTCGTTCCCTGAATGTAATTATGGTCCCAGCAGGACACACTGAGTTGAATGTCCTCTGTTCGCCAAGTCTTTTAGCTGGTCCCTGTAAGACTATAACTCTGAAAAGCGTCTACATTTAACACTCCCTCGAACGTTGCCAGAGTCTTCAGAGTTGATCATGTTCTGGATTGGCTGTAGTGTGTAGAAATCCTGTTGTGTGGGTGTAAGTTTAGAGAAAAGCCTCAGCCAGTCTTTGGAGGATTGAGTAAAACTCTCCATTGAATTATTATGATAATCATGGATACTGACCAGGCTGTCCACATCCCTAGTGGCAAACATTTTTCAAAATAGCATAGTGTAGCAACACAATTCAACCAGTCTTTCCTTTTTTGGTACATTTGATCACATAGAATAGAGGTTCAAACACAGTCAAACTTCTTTTTTTTTTTTTACCTTTATTTAACTAGGCAAGTCAGTTAAGAACAAATTCTTATTTTCAATGACGGCCTAGGAACAGTGGGTTAACTGCCTGTTCAGGGGCAGAACGCCAGATTTGTACCTTGTCAGCTCGGGTGTTTGAACTTGCAACCTTCCGGTTACTAGTCCAACGCTCTAACCACTAGGCTATCCTGCCGCCCCAAATGTAAGATATTATCCAATACTGTATATATCCAATATATATTTGATGACCTTTTATCACCAGTGAACATGAGAGCAGCCATAACTGATAATACTGAGAAGTGAACATGATACCAGCCAGAACTGATATTACTGAGAAGTGAACATGATACCAGCCAGAACTGATATTACTGAGAAGTGAACATGATACCAGCCAGAACTGATATTACTGAGAAGTGAACATGATACCAGCCATAACTGATATTACTGAGAAGTGAACATGATAGCAGCCAGAACTGATATTACTGAGAAGTGAACATGATACCAGCCAGAACTGATATTACGTTAACATGATACCAGCCAGAACTGATATTACTGAGAATGTACTTCTGCTTGAAAAATGATGGAACTGGCATTATTCAAATCCAAGAGCAATACAATACAAGCCACGTGACCCAAATGGAACCCTATTCCCTGCACAGTGCACTACGTCACCCATAGGTGCACTACCCTATAGGTCCTGGTCAAAACGAGTGTTTCAAATTGTTAATAGGGTGACATTTGGGACACATCTAGTGTCTTTATTCTGTTTCACACTCAGAGAAGCAGCCAACACTGACTAACAGCCAGCCACACAGTTCTTGGTCATACACACACACACACACACACACACACACACTCCCTTTTCATCTAACATGAGGTAAGACAATAGTAATCTAGATTTTTATCCATCTGTTTAATTGGGAGATTGAATAATAGTCTGCTGTATAGTCCAAGGAGAATAAAATAGGATAGTTGTGGAAAACAGCATGAAATAACATGACACAATAACTATCTCAGAATGCAATTTGACTGCGTATGAAGGCAGATAGCCAATCAAAGCACACACACACACCGACAAGCATAGGAGAGCATTGTTCACTTCAAAGCATGAACTCTTTTAGCTGAGTGTCTAGTAGTTAGTTGAGTGAAATCCAGAGATGATTACAGAGGTAAAGATTTTAGAGACTTGGATTGTTTGATTGAGCCAAGAATGACGCAAATATTCAGCAGCAATGACAGCATTATTATACAAGATTTTCACACTTGGTGTCAACTTCTGGTAACGCCTCAACATTTAAATTAATTTGTACCTATTTATAAATGACTTGGCTTGAAAATATCATCTGAACATAAATGAGATGAATATCCTTATCCTTGCCTGAGACTTGTTTGCAGAGGCCTGGCTGTAAACCTGCTGGGTGTAAATCTATATACCCAACACCTGCATGTTAGTGAGGCTGACAAGCGCTCACCCCAGGAAGGGCTGTTTCTGCTCAAAATGACAGGCTCTCTCTCTCTCTCTCTCTCTCTCTCTCTCTCTCTCTCTCTCTCTCTCTTTATTGGCCTCTGTCTGTCTGTGTGTCCTCCTCTTTTCCTCTCCTTTCACTTCCATCCACTCCCTGAATATCACTGGGTCTCTGTTACTGACTGGGTCTCTGTTATTGACTGGGTCTCTGTTACTGTTTCTTACTCAATTCCTTTCCTGTCACTGTAAGGAGGAGACATATTTGACCAATATGGGAAGGGTTTCACCTTGGATAGAAAGGCATCTCTAGGCTCTCTGGTACTCAGTAACTTATCTTCCTCAATGGTGCCCTGGGGGCACACAGGGCAAGGGCAAATACTTTTACCTACAGCTGAGGTTTTGTGTGTGTGTGTGTGTGTGTGTGTGTGTGTGTGTGTGTGTGTGTGTGTGTGTGCGTGCGTGCGTGCGTGCGTGCGTGCGTGCGTGCGTGCGTGCGTGTGTGCGTGTGTGTGTGTGCGTGTACTAGGTCCACCAAGTCATCCAAACTGCTGTTTCCTTTCTGAAAACTGTCAGACAACTCTTTCAATTCCAATTTTATTTTCTGTTACTTGCATTATTTTGTACAATGTCTCAGGTCAAATACTGGCTGGTGGGACCCACACACACCACACAAATACCCCCCTGAACATATTAAGACCCCGTGTGTGTCTGTGTGTAAGAAACATTAGAAAACAGGAGGAAAGGAGGCCAGAAGTAACATGTCAATGTTCCAGGTGGTTGGGAACATAACTATGTTTGATACCAACGTTGGTCCTTCATCCTCAACATGATTCTTTTTGGTCTGTCAGGGTGTGCTTACATGGAGAATTCCTCTCTGAAACAAACACAGACACACATAAACACACAGACACAGAGGACGTGGTCTTGTGGCAGTCCCAAGGTAATAGTGATTAGTTGTGTAAGGGTAAATGATGACCCTCTGGAGAGGTGTAAAGTACCCCTGTGCTTGGGGCGGGGTCTACCCGTGTTTGTGTATGTGTGTGTGTGCGTGCGTGAGTGAGTGTGTGCGTGTGTGTATGTGTGTGTGGCAGTCTCTCTGGGGGTGCCACAGGGTTCAATTCTCGGGCCGACTCTTTTCTCTGTATATATCAATGATGTCGCTCTAGCTGCTGGTGATGCTCTGATCCACAACTATAAATACCTAGGTGTCTGGTTAGACTGTAAACCTTCCCTCCAGACTCATATCTCCAATCCAAAATCAAACCTAGAATAGGCTTCCTTTTTCGCAACAAATCCTCCTTCACTCATGCTGCCAAACTTACCCTCATAAAACTGACTATCCTACCGATCCTTGACTGCGGCGATGTCATTTACAAAATGGCCTCCAACACTCTAAGCAAATTGGATGTAGTCTATCACAGTGCCACCCGTTTTGTCAACAAAGCCCCATATACTACCCACCACTGCGTCCTGTATGCTCTCTCGTTGGCTGGTCCTCGCTACATATTCGTCGCCAAACCCACTCGCTCCAGGTCATCTATATGTCTTTGCTAGGTAAAGCTCCGCCTTATCTCAGCCTACTGGTCACCATGGCAACACCCACCAGTAGCACGTGCTCCAGCAGGTATATCTCACTGGTCATCCCCAAAGCCAACACTTCTTTTGGCCACCTTTCCTTCCAGTGACTGGAACAAATTGCAAAAATCACTGAAGTTGGAGACTTATATCTCCCTCACTAACTTTAAGCATCAGCTGTCAGAGCAGCTTACCGATCGCTGCAGCTGTACACAGCCCATCTGTAAATAGCCCACCCAACCAACTACCTACCTCATCCCCATATTTGTTTTGTTTTTCTGCTCTTTTGCACACCAGTATTTCTACTTGCACATCCTCATCTGCACATCTATCACTCCCGTGTTAATTGATAAATTGTCATTACTTTGCCACTACGGCCTATTTATTGCCTTACCTCCTTACTTCATTTGCACACAATGAATACAGATTTTTCTATTGTGTTATTGACTGTACGTTTGTTTGTGTGTAACGCTGTGTTGTTGTTTGTGTACCACTGCTTTGCTTTATCTTGGCCAGGTCGCAGTTGTAAATGAGAACTTGTTCTCAACTGGCCTACCAGGTTAAATAAAGGTGAAATAAAAAATGTGTGTGTGTGTGTGTGTGTGTGTGTGTGTGTGTGTGTGTGTGTGTGTGTGTGTGTGTGTGTGTGTGTGTGTGTGTGTGTGTGTGTGTGTGTGCATGCATGCATGTTTGTGTGTGTGTGTGTGTGTGAATGCGTGCATGCATGTTTGTGTGTGCGTGTGTGTGTGCGTGTGTGTGTGTGTGTGTGTGTGTGTGAATGCGTGCTTGCGTGCTTGCGTGTTTGTGTGTACGTGTGTGCGTGTGTGTATGTGTGCGTGTGCCATCGAGGCATGTCCAGGTCCCAACACAAAACACATGAGTAGCTTTCATATAGTTTTTGAATGTTTTTGTCCAATGTTGTGGCTGATTCCATTTGCTAAAGGGATGGGTTGCATGTTTTTCTGAGTTTTGTTGTTGTTTAGGGCATGGATTTAAGTTATGTTTGTTTACTCTGCCATAGATTCCATCTTAAAGGCAAAACTGCCATAGGAGGTTTATTTGAGATTAAAATGCAAGTCACTGATCCAAATGTTTATCTCAATCTGTCTCTCCATCTCGCTCTCTCAATCACTTTCTCCTCCCACTCTCTCCTCCTCTCTCCTTTCTCACTCTCTCCTTCCTCTCTCTCTCCCTTCTCCCATAGCTATCAAGATGAAGATCAAAGAAGTGAAGAAAGAGAATGGCGACCGTAAACTCATCGCCGCTCAGAAGAAGAAGAAGGTGCTCAAGATGGGTGTCCTGCGTAAAAAGGACTTGAAGAAGCTGACGCTGTACATAAAGAATGGAGCCAACTGCCCCTGTGCTCAGCTGGACAACCTTGGCAGTAACTTCCTCATCATGGGCCGGAAAGTGGACCAGCAGCTGCTGCTTATGTCCATCCACAAATGGGAGAAGAAGAGTACAGAGTTGAAGTTCGCCATCAAGTACATGAAGAGTCAGCAGTGTCCCACCTATCATACCGTCTTCCAGTGACCTTACTGATACAACTATCACAACCCCAGTCTTCCCCAAATGTCTCCCCCCCTCCCCTCTATCCCTCCAGTCAGTTGTCTCTCCCTCTCCCCTCTATCCCTCCAGTCAGTTGTCTCTCCCTCTCCCCTCTATCCTTCCAGTCAGTTGTCTCTCCCTCTCCCCTCTATCCCTCCAGTCAGTTGTCTCTCCCTCTCCCCTCTATCCCTCCAGTCAGTTGTCTCTCCCTCCCCTCTATCCCTCCAGTCAGTTGTCTCCCCTCTATCCCTCCAGTCAGTTGTCTCTCCCTCTCCCCTTTATCCCTCCAGTCAGTTGTCTCCCCTCTATCCCTCCAGTCAGTTGTCTCTCCCTCTCCCCTCTATCCTTCCAGTCAGTTGTCTCTCCCTCTCCCCTCTATCCCTCCAGTCAGTTGTCTCTCCCTCCCCTCTATCCCTCCAGTCAGTTGTCTCCCCTCTATCCCTCCAGTCAGTTGTCTCTCCCTCCCCTCTATCCCTCCAGTCAGTTGTCTCCCCTCTATCCCTCCAGTCAGTTGTCTCCCCTCTATCCCTCCAGTCATTTGTCTCTCCCTCTCCCCTCTATCCCTCCAGTCAGTTGTCTCTCCCTCTCCCGTCTATCCCTCCAGAAAGATGTCTCTCCCTCTCCCCTCTATCCCTCCAGTCAGTTGTCTCTCCCTCCCCTCTATCCCTCCAGTCAGTTGTCTCCCCTCTATCCCTCCAGTCAGTTGTCTCTCCCTCTCCCCTCTATCCTTCCAGTCAGTTGTCTCTCCCCCTCCCCTCTATCCCTCCAGTCAGTTGTCTCCCCTCTATCCCTCCAGTCAGTTGTCTCTCCCTCTCCTCTATCCCTCCAGTCAGTTGTCTCCCCTCTATCCCTCCAGTCAGTTGTCTCTCCCTCTCCCCTCTATCCCTCAGTTGTCTCTCCTTCCTGTCTTCCCCAGATGCTTCCCCCTCTCCCGTCTATCCTTCCTGTCTTCCCCAGATGCTTCCCCCTCTCCCGTCTATCCTTCCTGTCTTCCCCAGATGCTTCCCCCTCTCCCGTCTATCCTTCCTGTCTTCCCCAGATGCTTCCCTCTCTCCCGTCTATCCTTCCTGTCTTCCCCAGATGCTTCCCCCTCTCCCCTCTATCCCTCCAGTCAGTTGTCTCCCCCTCTCCCCTCTATCCTTCCAGAAAGATGCTTCCCCCTCTCCCCTCTATCCTCCCTGTCTTCCCCAGATGCTTCCCCCTCTCCCAGATGTCCTTCCAGTTTCCTACCTATCATACTGTTTTCCAGTGACATTGTGGAGATGTATCCTTCATATCTCACAAATGTCACTTGTATCCTATTTGTATCAGATTGGCCTTCCCATCTAGCCTGCTCCCAGATATGTCTGTGCTCCATTGCTGTTCAAGCCACACAGGGAGCTGGGCATGATAACACAAACAGACTGGCAGTCAGGCTACTTCCCACCTGTCTATCTATCCCAGTCTCACCCAAGTCTCCCCCAGTCTCTCTCCCAAGTCTTCCCCAGTCTCTCTCCCAAGTCTCCCCCAGTCTCTCTCCCAAGTCTCCCCCAGTCTCTCTCCCAAGTCTCCCCCAGTCTCTCTCCCAAGTCTTCCCCAGTCTCTCTACCAAGTCTCCCCCAGTCTCTCTCCCAAGTTTTCCCCAGTGTCTCTCCCAAGTCTTCCCCAGTCTCTCTCCCAAGTCTCCCCCAGTCTCTCTCCCAAGTCTCCCCCAGTCTCTCTCCCAAGTCTCCCCCAGTCTCTCTCCCAAGTCTCCCCCAGTCTCTCTCCCAAGTTTTCCCTAGTCTCTCTCCCAAGTCTTCCCCAGTCTCTCTCCCAAGTCTCCCCCAGTCTCTCTCCCAAGTCTCCCCCAGTCTCTCTCCCAAGTCTCCCCCAGTCTCTCTCCCAAGTCTCCCCCAGTCTCTCTCCCAAGTCTCCCCCAGTCTCTCTCCCAAGTTTTCCCCAGTCTCTCTCCCAAGTCTCCCCCAGTCTCTCTCCCAAGTTTTCCCCAGTCTCTCTCCCAAGTCTCCCCCAGTCTCTCTCCCAAGTCTCCCCCAGTCTCTCTCCCAAGTCTCCCCCAGTCCTACCCCAGTTTTCCACATATCCCACCATGTTCTAGCAAACACCCTCCAGACCTCTCAGCTTGCTTCCTAGCACAAACATTGAACCTTTCTTTGGCCCAATATCTTTCCTGCTAACCCCCACCCCACCCCCCTGTAGCCTATTCTGTTAACTCACTAACTCACTAGCTAACCCTACCCTACAGTAGCACCTTCTCTGTCTGTTATACCTGCCCTGAGAGCCCCAAAGAATCTCAGAATTTATAACAGATAACTCGCTGACATTTTTCTATTAATTTTCTTTCCTGTTTTTGAGATGGTTACTACAGATTTTGGATACAGGGGTGCTGATGTTACTGCCCTGCCATATTGTGCTCAGCGTGTATCACACACGATGCGACAGGATCCTCCAAGACACTATTCAATTCTTATATCCTATAAATAAAACAATCACATGTATATTTTACAGCAATCAATTTATCATTATGACGATAGCAGAGGAACATAGTAAAAGTGATGGCATGACTTCGTACAGATGGCAGTAGTGCTTGCAGTGTGGTGGTTTGAATAGTTTTGTAAATCTTCGAGAGAATGCGGCCATTAGAGTAGAGCAAGCTTCAAGATGTGATAAATGAATGATTGTGAGAAAAGGGGGTAAGATAAAATTTTCCACACAGCATGTGTAAAAAAGGTTGTAAGTTCAGGAGACACTGAAATCGAAAACTCTGTCTGTCCAGAGTGTATATAGAAAACAGTTTGTCATTCTGCTCATAATCATGACTGAGCTAGATCAGGTATTTTCTGAAAACACAGAGGTTGCAAAATAATTGTAACTTTCCCAATAATCTCAGGTTTTCTAGAAATACTGAGCGGAGGATTCACAAATTTCTTCTGATCCCAGGAATCTTCCTACCAGGATTTCCAGAAATGCTGGGAATTTAGGGAGTTACTGGGAGATTTCACGCCAGGATAGACCAAAAATATTTTGGGCTTCTCAGATTGTTCTTGCAATTCTCAAATAAAAACTTAATTGGAGGGAGGATGTTTGACATGCTTTTATAATTTGAATAACTTTTTAGACCTTCATGCCTCCTGTAAGACCCTATGACCTGTGACCTGTGACCTGTGAAACGCACTCGATGCAGACAACACCTTGGTGTCATCATACTCCTCATAGTGTGCTGTAGCATATAGAGGTTGTCTAGATTCTGAAATACAATTTGTCACATTCATTTATTCAACATTAAACATATGAATATCCTTTTAGATTTTGTTTATTTTAAGACATATTGTTTGGAACAATATACTCTACAAGTACATCACATTTCCAGAGTGGGCTCTCTGCAAATGTTTAAGTTCTGCTATATTTTATGAGCATCAACAACACAGTGAATGGGAAAATGTATTCTGGTGATTTGCTGAATGTGCAATCCTAAAGAAGGGCTGTGATTGGTTAATGACCTATGATGTCAAATTCTATATATAAAATGGGTCATATCTTCAAAAGTACCAGAGAGCCACTCTGGAAATGTCACGTGTTTGAAAAGTATATTGTTCCAAACTATATGGCAAAAAATAATTTAAATAAAAATATATGAACTTTTGAGATATGAACATGTATATTTTTATGTTTTAGAGCACACAAGGAGTATAATGACACAAAGACCATGTAAGGTTCACAGATTACAGGCAGGTATATTTTTATGTTTTAGACACAAGGAGTATAACGACACAAAGACCATGTAAGGTTCACAGATTACAGGCAGGTATATTTTTATGTTTTAGACACAAGGAGTATAACGACACAAAGACCATGTAAGGTTCACAGATTACAGGCAGGTATATTTTTATGTTTTAGACACAAGGAGTATAATGACACAAAGACCATGTAAGGTTCACAGATTACAGGCAGGTATATTTTTATGTTTTAGACACAAGGAGTATAATGACACAAAGACCATGTAAGGTTCACAGATTACAGGCAGGTATATTTTTATGTTTTAGACACAAGGAGTATAATGACACAAAGACCATGTAAGGTTCACAGATTACAGGCAGGTATATTTTTATGTTTTAGACACAAGGAGTATAATGACACAAAGACCATGTAAGGTTCACAGATTACAGGCAGGTATATTTTTATGTTTTAGACACAAGGAGTATAATGACACAAAGACCATGTAAGGTTCACAGATTACAGGCAGGTATATTTTTTTTAATGGCCTAAAAATAAATGGTGATACAAATGTGAAAAGCTTGTGAAGCATCCATTTTCCCAATGATGTTTCTATGTGAGAAATGATGTTTCTATGTGAGAAATGATGTTTCTATGTGAGAATTGATGTTTCTATGTGAGAATTGGCAGAAGAATCTGAGATAACAAAAATCTTGGCATGGAATCGCCCTACTAGAATTTTGCAAGCCTACACAGGAACGTTATGGAATATTCAAAAGACACCTGACGCTGGTCTTTTCATGGTCTTTACCATGGTCTTTTCATGGTCTTTACCATGGTCTTTTCATGGTCTTTACCATGGTCTTTACCATGGTCTTTACCATGGTCTTTTCATGGTCTTTACCATGGTCTTTTCATGGTCTTTACCATGGCCTTTTCATGCGTCTTATTTTGTGTAGATTAAAGGGGACATTTGTTAATCATTGTGGAAAAAAATAGGTTGTTGATATGAAAAATATATAAAAAAAGAAGACATGGATGAATTGAAAGAAGATGTTTATGGATGGATTGATGCTGCCACTGACTGTGGTACAGCGCAGCCTGCATTGGGACAATAAGCCTACTGCTCAAAACCAGAAACAGAGAGAGAAGGAAACTACATCTTAGAAAAGCAAGAAGGAAAAGGACTTCGAGGACGCAACAACAGCCAGAGAGAGAGACTCACACTATGGACTAAACTACCCGTCGGGTGGTAAAATCTCTGGTTCTCACTATCACTTAGAAATATGTCTCTTTTTAGTACGGTTCCCTAGTTACCAGGTATTTACTTATGTATTCAAATCTAACATAATTTAACAAAATAATGGTGGTAAAATGGCTGTAGTGAAAAAATGTTCCATTTTAAAAAGGAAAAGGTTTTATTTGTTATAATTTGCTTCAATTATACTTTATGGTATGATATGATACACCAAGAATCGTACATGCAGACAGAGCACATTAACTCACTTTTCCTTTAATCAGAAAAACATTCATTTTTTTTACTTCTGCAGTTATGTTTTTAACCAATACAACTATAAGTAGTTCTGTTTTTATTGTTTTGCAAAAAATAAATAAATAAAATATACTAGAAATGTATATTAAAATAAGTATCTTATTGGTGCCATTTACAGTGCCTTGCGAAAGTATTCGGCCCCCTTGAATTTTGCGACCTTTTGCCACATTTCAGGCTTCAAACATAAAGATATAAAACTGTATTTTTTTGTGAAGAATCAACAACAAGTGGGACACAATCATGAAGTGGAACGACATTTATTGGATATTTAAAACTTTTTTAACAAATCAAAAACTGAAAAATTGGCCGTGCAAAATTATTCAGCCCCCTTAAGTTAATACTTTGTAGCGCCACCTTTTGCTGCGATTGGGGTATGTCTATATCAGTTTTGCACATCGAGAGACTGACATTTTTTCCCATTCCTCCTTGCTAAACAGCTCGAGCTCAGTGAGGTTGGATGGAGAGCATTTGTGAACAGCAGTTTTCAGTTCTTTCCACAGATTCTCGATTGGATTCAGGTCTGGACTTTGACTTGGCCATTCTAACACCTGGATATGTTTATTTTTGAACCATTCCATTGTAGATTTTTCTTTATGTTTTGGATCATTGTCTTGTTGGAAGACAAATCTCCGTCCCAGTCTCAGGTCTTTTGCAGACTCCATCAGGTTTTCTTCCAGAATGGTCCTGTATTTGGCTCCATCCATCTTCCCATCAATTTTAACCATCTTCCCTGTCCCTGCTGAAGAAAAGCATGCCCAAACCATGATGCTGCCACCACCATGTTTGACAGTGGGGATGGTGTGTTCAGGGTGTTGCTTATACGCCAAACATAACGTTTTGCATTGTTGCCACAAAGTTCAATTTTGGTTTCATCTGACCAGAGCACCTTCTTCCACATGTTTGGTGTGTCTCCCAGGTGGCTTGTGGCAAACTTTAAACGACACTTTTTATGGATATCTTTAAGAAATAGCTTTCTTCTTGCCACTCTTCCATAAAGGCCAGATTTGTGCAATATACGACTGATTGTTGTCCTATGGACAGAGTCTCCCACCTCAGCTGTAGATCTCTGCAGTTCATCCAGAGTGATCATGGGCCTCTTGGCTGCATCTCTGATCAGTCTTCTCCTTGTATGAGCTGAAAGTTTAGAGGGACGGCCAGGTCTTGGTAGATTTGCAGTGGTCTGATACTCCTTCCACTTCAATATTATCGCTTGCACAGTGCTCCTTGGGATGTTTAAAGCTTGGGAAATCTTTTTGTATCCAAATCCGGCTTTAAACTTCTTCACAACAGTATCTCGGACCTGCCTGGTGTGTTCCTTGTTCTTCATGATGCTCTCTGCGCTTTTAGCAGACCTCTGAGACTATCACAGTGCAGGTGCATTTATACGGAGACTTGATTACACACAGGTGGATTGTATTTATCATCATTAGTCATTTAGGTCAACATTGGATCATTCAGAGATCCTCACTGAACTTCTGGAGAGAGTTGGCTGCACTGAAAGTAAAGGGGCTGAATAATTTTGCACGCCCAATTTTTCAGTTTTTGATTTGTTAAAACAGTTTGAAATATCCAATAAATGTCGTTCCACTTCATGATTGTGTCCCACTTGTTGTTGATTCTTCACAAAAAAATACAGTTTTATATCTTCATGATTGAAGCCTGAAATGTGGCAAAAGGTCGCAAAATTCAAGGGGGCCGAATACTTTCGCAAGGCACTGTATTTTCAAACCAAAATACATATGGGATTTTGGCATTCACTATCTAAGATTGTTTACTCTATGGAACTCCAAGGCATTTTTGTTTGTTTCTCTTTGTAAAACACTTACTGACATGATAAGATACTGTACAACATGTACAGTGGGGAGATTTTTGTATTTGATACACTGCCGATTTTGCAGGTTTTCCTACTTACAAAGCATGCAGAGGTCTGTAATTTTTATTAGAGGTACACTTCAACTGTGAGAGACGGAATCTAAAACAAAAATCCAGAAAATCACATTGTATGATTTTTGAGTAATTCATTTGCATTTTATTGCATGACATAAGTATTTGATACATCAGAAAAGCAGAACTTAATATTTGGTACAGAAACCTTTGTTTGCAATTACAGAGATCATACGTTTCCTGTAGTTATTGACAAGGTTTGCACACACTGCAGCAGGGATTTTGGCCCACTCCTCCATACAGACCTTCTCCAGATCCTTCAGGTTTCGGGGCTGTCGCTGGGCAATACGGACTTTCAGCTCCCTCCAAAGATTTTCCATTGGGTTCAGGTCTGGAGACTGGCTAGGACCTTGACCTTGAGACCTTGAGATGCTTCTCACGGAGCCACTTCTTAGTTGCCTGGCTGTGTGTTTCGGGTCGTTGTCATGCTGAAGGACCCAGCCATGACCCGTCTTCAATGCTCTTACTGAGGGAAGGAGGTTGTTGGTCAAGATCTCGCGATACATGGCCCCATTCATCCTCCCCTCAATACGGTGCAGTCGTCCTGTCCCCTTTGCAGAAAAGCATCCCCAAAGAATGATGTTTCCACCTCCATGCTTCACAGTTGGGATGGTATTCTTAGGGTTGTACTCATCCTTCTTCTTCCTCCAAACACGGTAAGTGGAGTTTAGACCAAAAAGCTATATTTTTGTCTCATCAGACCACATGACCTTCTCCCATTCCTCATCTGGATCATCCAGATGGTCATTGGCAAACTTCAGATGAGCCTGGACATGCGCTGGCTTGAGCAGGGGGACCTTGCGTTCGCTGCAAGGATTTTAATCCATGACGGCGTAGTGTGTTACTAATGGTTTTCTTTGAGACTGTGGTCCCAGCTCTCTTCAGGTCATTGACCAGGTCCTGCCGAGTAGTTCTGGGCTGATCCCTCACCTTCCTCATGATCATTGATGCCCCACGAGGTGAGATCTTGCATGGAGCCCCAGACCGAGGGTGATTGATCGTCATCTTGAACTTCTTTCATTTTCTAATATTTGCGCCAACAGTTATGTCCTGTAGCCCATCCCAGCCTTGTGCAGATCTACAATCTTATACCTGATGTCCTTACACAGCTCTCAGGTCTTGGCCATTGTGGAGAGGTTGGAGTCTGTTTGATTGAGTGTGTGGACAGGTGTCTTTTATACAGGTAACAAGTTCAAACAGGTGCAGTTAATACAGGTAATGAGTGGAGAACAGGAGGGATTCTTAAAGAAAAACGAACAGGTCTGTGAGAGCCCGGAATTCTTACTGGTTGGTAGGTGATCAAATACTTATGTCATGCAATAAAATGCAAATTAATTACAAAAAAATCATACAATGTGATTTTCTGGATTTTTGTTTTGTAAGTAGGAAAACCTGCAAAATCGGCAGTGTATCAAATACTTGTTCTCCCCACCGTATATACATTAATACAAACACAGCTTCTCCACTTTACACATTTGTAATACTAACTCAAATCTATGGGATAAGGTAGCAAAACAAGACACACACATACAGACAACCACACACACAAATTCACACACGCACACAAGCATCTGTCTCAGAGGGCTAAGTCACCTTGTGCCTTCCCTCCAGGCAGCATTAGCGTGTGTGTGTGTCCTCCTTCCTTCTCCGGTAATTGTGTGTGTGTGTGTGTTTCCTCCCACATTCCAGCCTGTCTCTTCAGTAGCACGTCTGACTGTATGTCTGGAGGAGTTCCAGACAGTCCAACACAGCAGACAGCTCTCCCCAGCCCACACTGCCTCTAATCAGGCTACACACAAAGACCAGTCTCCCTGGGCTGAAGCTACTACCCAGGGAAAAGGGAGAGAGAAAGAGAGATAAAAAGTGAAAGAGAGAGGGAGAGAAAGTGTGTGAGAGAGCGAGAGAGAGAGAGAGAAAGAGAGAGAGAGAGAGAGAAAGAGAGAGAGAGAGAGAGAGACAGAGAGAGAGAGAGAGAGAGAGGAGAGAGAGAGAGAGAGGGAGAGAGAGAGGAGAGAGGGAGAGAGAGAGAGAGGGGAGAGGGAGAGAGAGAGAGAGTGGTTGAGAGATGATTTAAACAGACAACGTCTGCATATCTGACACACTGAAAGGGACACACACACCCATTCAATAACACACACTCTACTGTGGGATCTGGGATTTATATAACAGGGTTGCCAAAACCTGTTAAAAGGAAGCAAAATACATTGACAGTTCTGATATAGTGCACACACTTTCTCTAAATATATTCTTAGACAATGCTGTACTGTAGTGTATGATATATAAAAACCTGTTGAACAGTATGGGCTCACTCAACTCTTCAACCACTGAACCACCCAGGAGGGTGAGAGAGTGATGGAGGAGAGAGAAAAGGGGCGAGAGATAGAGAGAGAGACAGCAGAAAAATGACAGGACAGAGAAAAGAGCGAGAGGGAAAAGAGGGAGATGGAAAGTGAGATATGCTTTCTGGCTGTGTCCCATCCCCCGTCTATCTTCACCTCCTCAAAGGTCACTTAGTGTGACTAATGAGGTTCTGAGGAGGGACCCTGGATACAGACAGGAGCCAGCTCTGTCCTCTGGTCCCCTTTACAAACACACACACACACACACACACACACACACACACACACACACACGCACACACACACACACACACACAAGGATGCAAATCCACACACACTTACACACATACACGCACGCACGCACACACCACACACACACACACACTGTTGAGTCTGGCTATTGTCCTTCCACTGTTTCCATCAATCTCCACCTGCTCACCCCGTGCTCTCTCCCTGTTCTACCTCTGCTCTCCCTCTGTATCCATCGATCTCCCCCTGCTCTCCCCCTGCTCTCCACCTGTTCTCCCATGCTCTCCCCCTGTTCTCCCCCTGCTCTCCCCCTGTTCTCCCCTGCTCTCCCCCTGTTCTCCCCCTGCTCTCCCCCTGTTCTCCCCTGCTCTCCCCCTGTTCTCCCCCTGTTCTCCCCTGCTCTCCCCCTGTTCTCCCCATGTTCTCCCCCTGCTCTCCCCCTGTTCTCCCCCTGCTCTCCCCTTGTTCTCCCCTGCTCTCCCCCTGTTCTCCCCCTGTTCTCCCCCTGCTCTCCCCCTGCTCTCCCCCTGTTCTCCCCCTGCTCTCCCCCTGTTCTCCCCTGCTCTCCCCCTGTTCTCCCCCTGTTCTCCCCCTGCTCTCCCCCTGCTCTCCCCCTGTTCCCCCCTGCTCTCCCCCTGCTCTCCCCCTGCTCTCCCCCTGTTCTCCCCTGCTCTCCCCCTGTTCTCCCCCTGCTCTCCTCCTGTTCTCCCCCTGTACTCCCCCTGCTCTCCCCCTGTTCTCCCTCTGCTCTCCCCATGTTCTCCCCTGCTCTCCCCCTGTTCTCCCCCTGCTCTCCCCCTGTTCTCCCCCTGCTCTCCCCCTGTTCTCCCCTGCTCTCCCCCTGTTCTCCCCTGCTCTCCCCCTGTTCTCCCCTGCTCTCCCCCTGTTCTCCCCTGCTCTCCCCCTGTTCTCCCCTGCTCTCCCCCTGTTCTCCCCCTGTTCTCCCCCTGCTCTCCCCCTGCTCTCCCCCTGTTCTCCCTCTGCTCTCCTCCTGTTCTCCCCTGCTCTCCCCCTGTTCTCCCCCTGCTCTCCCCCTGCTCTCCCCCTGTTCTCCCTCTGCTCTCCCCCTGTTCTCCCCTGCTCTCCCCGTGTTCTCCCCTGCTCTCCCACTGTTCTCCCCTGCTCTCCCCCTGTTCTCCCCCTGTTCTCCCCCTGCTCTCCCCCTGTTCTCCCTCTGCTTTCCCCCTGTTCTCCCCCTGCTCTCCCCCTGTTCTCCCATGCTCTCCCCCTGTTCTCACCCTGTTTCCCCCCCTGCTTTCCCCCTGCACACACACACACTGCATTAGAATGGGTCCTTTGTGTGCCTTTATTGCTGTGCGGTGATAAGGGGAACCTTTTTCACAGTTGATTAGAGCCTGTCTGTCTGCTTGTCACCTCTGTCTACAAACACATACACACACAAACGTACACACACACACACACACATGCACGCACACATGCATGCACACAAAAACACACACACACACACACGCATGCATGCACAAACACACACACACACAGAACACGAAGAACACAGTTGTTTAACAACTACAGAGAGATGACAGTATTTGTATTTCGTCCTGCAGACCATGTAGAACCAAGATAAACGAGACCGGCTCAGTGTGTATGTCAAAGTGAAGAAAAGCTAAGGTATTGTACGACTAGCGGTGTAAAGTACTTAAATAGTTTTTGGGGTATCTGTACTTTACTTACTATTTGAATCAGGCCTTCATGGTTAAATTGCTGCAAAGAAACCACTACTAAAGGACACCAATAAGAAGAAGATACTTGCTTGGGCCAAGAAACACGAGCAATGGACATTAGACCGGTGGAAATGTGTCCTTTGGTCTTATGAGTCCAAATTTGAGATTTTTGGTTTAAACCACTGTGCCTTTGTGTGACGAAGAGTAGGTGAACGGATGATCTCCGCATGTGTGGTTCCCATCGTGAAGCATGGAGGAGTGATGGTGTGGGGGTGCTTTGCTGGTGACACTGTCTGTGATTTATTTAGAATTCAAGCCACAATTCAAGCATTCTACAGCGATATGCCATCCCATCTAGTTTGAGCTGTGGGACTATTTGTTTTTCAACAGGACAATGACCCAACACACCTCCAGGCTCTGTAAGGGCTATTTGACCAAGAAGGAGAGTGATGAAGTGCTGCATCAGATGTCGTCGCCTCCACAATCACCCAAACTCAACCCAATTGAGATGGTTTGGGATGAGTTGGACTGCAGTGTGAAAGTAAAGCAGTCAACAAGTGCTCAGCTAATGTGAGAACACCTTCAAGACTGTTGGAAAAGCATTCCAGGTGAAGCTGGTTGAGAGAATGCCAAGAGTGTGCAAAGCTGATGTCAAGGTAAAGGGAGGCTAATTTGAAGAATCTAAAATCTAAAATATTTCATTTTGTATTTCTTCACTATTATTGTACAATGTACAACATATAAAACATTAAGAAAAACCCTTGAATGAGTAGGTGTGTCCAAACGTTTGACTGGTACTGTCTCTCTCTCTCTCTCTCTCTCTCTCTCTCTCTCTCTCTCTCTCTCTCTCTCTCTCTCTCTCTCTCTCTCTCTCTCTCTCTCTCTCTCTCTCTCTCTCTGCAAGATGCAAACAAACACATGATCACACACACACATATGTAAAGGTAGGTAGGGAGAGAGAGAGGGAGAGGAGATGGAAAGGTCTCCAGAGACGAAGAGAGATACAAACAGATAGACAGACAGATAGACAGTGGGAGGTCATTAAGAGTGACACCGGTGGTTAAGCCTCCATGTCTGTCGTCAACTTTGACCTTTGAGCCCAAGCGAGCAAAGGGGGGGTTTTGTCACTGTGACAACACTAATTGAGGTAATCCCTGTACTCTCCCATAGAGACCCTATTAAATTACTAGAGGGATATACTCTGTCCTGTCAGGTCCTTTCAGTCCCTAGTCAATGGGGATGGAGAGAGAGAGAGAGAGAGAGAGAGAGAGAGAGAGAGAGAGAGAGAGAGAGACAAAGAGAGAGAGACATGAGAGAGAGACAGAGAGAGAGAGAGAGACAGAGAGAGAGAGACAGAGAGAGAGACAGGAGAGAGAGAGAGACAGAGACAGAGAGAGAGAGAGACAGAGACAGAGAGAGAGAGAGAGAGAGACAGAGAGAGAGAGAGACAGAGAGAGAGAGAGAGAGACAGAGAGAGAGAGACAGGAGAGAGAGAGAGAGAGACAGAGACAGAGACAGAGAGAGAGAGAGAGAGAGAGAGAGAGAGAGAGAGAGAGACGGAGAGAGAGAGAGAGAGAGAATAGGACAACATACAATCCCTCCAACCCAAAAGGCCGTTGGTGTTGATGGTATCCTCAATGAAATGATAAAATATACAGACCACATATTCCAATTGGCTATACTTAAACTCATTATCATCATCCTCAGCTGCCCATGTCCTTTAATGTTGATGATGTGGTAATTACTGACAAGAAGCACATGGCTGAGCTCTTTAAAACTTATTCGGAATCGGTTTCCCTTCCACGGGATGGTTGAGCTAACGTAGGCGAATGCAATTAGCATGAGTTTATAAGTAACAGGAAAATGTCCCAGTAGAGAGACATATCTGAAATTGGCAGAAAACTTCAATTCTTGTTAATTTAACTGCACTGTCCAATTTACAGTAGCTATTACTGTGAAGGGGGCGGCAGGTAGCCTAGTGGATAGAGCATTGGACTTGTAACCAAAAGGTTGCAAAATCGAATCCCTGAGCTGGCAAGGTAAAAATCTGTTCTTCTGCCCCTGAACAACACAGTAAACCGACTGTTTCTTGGCCAGCATTGAAAATAAGAAGTTGTTCTTAACTGACATGCCTAGTTGAATAAAGCTAAAATAAACCTATTTTTTTCAAAGAATACCATAATATTGTTTGAGGAGAGTGCACAGTTTTGAACATGAAAAGTTATTAATAAAGAAATTAGGCACGTTTGGGCAGCCTTCATACAACAGAAATGGAATGGTTCATTGGATCAGCCTAAAACTTTGCACATGCACTGCTGCCATACAGTGGCCAAAATCTCAATTGCACCTGGGCTGGAATAATACGTTACAGATTTTCTCTTGCATTTCAAAGATGATTTTACAAAAAAATACAAACGAATGGATGGTTTTTTCTTTGTATTATCTTTGACCAGATCTATTGTGTTACATTCTACTACATTCCTTTCACATTTCCATAAACTTAAAAGTGTTTCCTTTCAAATGGTACGAAGAATACACATATCCTTGCTTCAGGGCCTGAGCTACAGGCAGTTCGATTTGGGTAAGTCATTTTAGGCGAATATTTATATAAAGTGCAGATCTTTAAGAGGTTTTAATCACCACTTTATTAAGTCAGGATTCCTATTTGACTCAGCCATGCCTCCTTGCCCATCCAACATTTCCTCATCGCCCACCCCTTCTACTGCAACTACCCCGATGCTTCTCCCTCTACAAAGTTTCTCCCTGCAGGCTGTCCCTGAGTTTGAGGTGCTAAAGGAGCTCCTTAAACTTGACCCCCAAAAAACATCTGGGTCAGATGGTTGAGACCCTTTCTTCTTTAAGGTTGCTGCCCCTATCATCGTCAATCCTATCTCCAAACTTTTTAACCTGTCTCTCCATTCTGGGGAGGTTCCCATTGCTTGGAAGGCAGCCACGGTTTAAAGGGGGAGATCAAGCTGATCCTAACTGTTATAGGCCTATTTCTATTCTGCCATGTTTATCAAAAGTGTTGGAAAAACTTGTCAATAATCAACTGACTGGCTTTCTTGATGTCTATAGTATTCTCTTGGGTGTGCAATCTGGTTTCTGCTCAGGTTATGGATGTGTCACTGCAACCTTAAAGGTCCTCAGTGATGTCACCATTACTCTTGATTCTAAGCAATGTTGTGCTGCTATTTTTATTGACTTGGCCAAAGCTTTTGATATGGTAGACCATTCTATTTCTTGTGGGCCGGCTAAGGAGTATTGGTGTCTCTGAGGGGTCTTTGGCCTAGTTTGCTAACTACCTCTCACAAAGAGTGCAGTGTATAAAGTCAGAAAATCTGCTGTCTGTCTGTCTGTCACCAAGGGAGTACCCCAAGGCTCGAATCCTAGGCCCCACGCTCTTCTCAACGTACATCAACGTAGCTCTGGCAGTAGAAAGCCTTCTCATCCATTTATATGCAGATGATACAGTCGTATACTCAGCTGGCCACTCCCCAGATTTTGTGTTAAATGCTCTCCATTAAAGCTTTCTTAGTGTCCAACAACTTTTCTCTACCCTTAACCTTGTTCTGAACACCTCCAAAACAAAGGTCATGTGGTTTGGTAAGAAGATTGCCCCTCTCCCCACAGGTGTGATTACTTCCTAAGGGTTTAGAGCTTGAGGTAGTCACCTTATACAAGTACTTGGGAGCAATGGCTAGACGGTACACTGTCCTTCTCTCAGCACATATCAAAACTGCAGGCTAAAGTTAAATCTAGACTTGGTTTCCTCTATTGTAATCGCTCCTCTTTCACCCCAGCTGCCAAACTAACCCTGATTCAGATGAACATCCTACCCATGCTAGATTATGGAGACATAATTTATAGATTGGCAGGTAAGAGTGCTCTCGAGCGGCTAAATGTTCTTTACCATTCGGACATCAGATTTGCCACCAATGCTCCTTATAGGACACATCACTACACTCCTCTGTAAACTGGTCCTCTCTGTAAACCCATCACAAGGCCCACTGGTTGATGCTTATTTATAAAACCCTCTTAGGCCTCACTCCCCCCTATCTGAGATATCTACTGCAACTCTCATCCTCCACATACAACACCCGTTCTGCCAGTCACATTCTGTTAAAGGCCCCCTAAGCACACATCCCTGGGTCGCTCCTCTTTTCAGTTCGCTGCAGCTAGTGACTGGAACGAGCTGCAACAAACACTCAAACTGGACAGTTTCATCTCAATCTCTTAATTCAAAGACTAAATCATGGACACTCTTACTGACAGTTGTGGCTGTTTTGTGTGATGTATTGTTGTCTAATTAATAAATTAGTAACTATTTGACACATTGAAAAGAATCAACCAAAAAACAGAGCAAACTGGAATGTTATTTGGCCCTAAACAGAGAGTGACATGACAGAACGATGACAGAACGCCTGACCGCTGTGAATTAACCAAAATTAAGGAAGCTTTGACTATAAACAGACTCAGTGAGCATAGCCTTGCTATTGAGAAAGGGTTAGGGTTAGGGCTATGTGCACACTGCCCACAACATTAGGTGGCAACTGAGCAGCACTTCCTAATCTCCTGCCAAATGTATGACCATTTTAGAGACACATATTTCCCTCAGATTACACAGACTCACAAAAAATGTGAGACAAATCACATTTTGATTAACTCCCATATCTATTGGGTGAAAAACCACAGTGTGCCATCACAGCAGCAAAACGTGTGACCTGTTGCCACAAGAAAAAGGCACCAGTGAAGAACAAATACCATTGTAAATACAACCCATTTTTATGTTTATTTATTTTCCCCTTTGTACTTCAGCTTTTGCACATTGTCACAACACTCACATAGCCATAACGTAACATTTATATGTCTTTATTCTTTTGAAACTTTTGTGAGTATAATGTTTACTGTTCACTTGCTTTGGCAATGTAAACATATGTTTCCTAATAAAGTCACTTGAATTTAATTGAGAGAAAGAGAGAGAGAGAGGGCATGTGTCAATGTTCTTGTGTGTGGGGTGTGTAACAAGCTGCAACAATCTCGCACAGTCTCCCTGCATAATTAAACGTTCATCCACATTGCTCCAAATGGAAAACGTCAAAGTGTTTTTGACACACTGGGTTGACTCCTCCTGCTCAGTTTCATTCCGTTTCTCAAAACGTTCAATTTCAATGTTGCTCCAGACATCCAAATTTAAAAGGTGAAGAGTTAAGCGTTTGGTAGGTTTAAAAGATTAACTTTAGGCACTCATTGTTAATGGTTAAGGTTTGGGACAGGAAAAATAAATATAAAATGAACACACATCCTTAGAGTCATGGGATTATCCTATCCATCCCTATCCACATCACCCTAGCAAAAGCCAAGTCGACTTCATGATAATAGCGCTTGCTGTTGCCACTAGTGGCCGGTTTTGAAGGTATTTCCCGATATCTCCAGGACATGGATAGACATCCAATTTAGAAGTCACTCTTGAGCAATCTCCCTGGTTTGTGTCTGTGTGCATCCGTCTCCATGTTAGTGTGTTTTCAGGCCATCTGTGTTTGTGTGTGTCTGTGTGTGTGTGTCTCCATGCCGGTGTAAATCTCCTGTCTGATGTGTTTGTTCTGTAGAGGACCAGCAGGACTGATTGACTCAACAGATGCTCCCTGGCCTCTGAAGACATGGGGCCTTCCACTCTACACGTTATGTATTAATGTTCCACTGCTGATTACTCTGTGGCCACTGGGTGTGTTCCCCAACGTCCCTGGGGTTTGGTGGTGGTGTGTGTGTCGGTGGGGAGGATTTGTGTGTGTGTGCAATGTGTGTGTGCATGATCAGAAGACATAACCGTCGACTGAAAATTCCCCCAGCTAGTACATTTCGTTCATTGGAAGTTGTGAGAATGTATGTTTTTGGATTCACTTTGTTTTTGGGACCGAAACCATACATTTCCTGACCGGTACAACTAAATGTTGTTAAACATTCTGAAAACCGAAGTAAATTTTTCACCTGTTCTGGTAACGTACATTTTTAGGATGCAAGAAGATTCTGAGAACGTTTTACTCTGGTTCCTTGAAAGTTTTCCTGGGAGGTTTTATTAACGTTCTGAGAACGGAAATTATAGGTCACTTGAAGGTAATTAAATAACATTCTGAGAACATTCTCTAAATGTTTTGAAACTATTGAACATTTTCTTAACAATCGAAACAAAATGTAAAGGTTATTTGGAGGTTTATGATTCACTTCCTTGAGACTTTTAATAACACTGCTATCTTATTTGGGGTTAATGTTTTTGATCGCCAAGCACAGATACATTAGGACAAATTAATTTGCTTAGGCATTACATTTTTCTTATTATTATTATTATTGTGACATCAGTGAGATTCTAACCGATGATCTTCTGTTCTCTATCCCTAGAATTAGTCCACTGCGCCAGAAGGATGGAGCTAGCAGGCCATATATTTTTACACCTACAAAGCTGTTAATTTCAGTCCCTACAGAACTAATTTCAAAGGAATCAATCGCTCATTATCCTCAGGTGTGGCCAATTAGTGGGTGCAGCCAGCACACTTGAACACACTTAACAAGATACAGGATAGAGAGAGTTTTGATGATGCTGAGAATGGAATGTATATGCTTTTAAATTACATTCTTACGTTTCTGAAGGTTACTAAAGATTTCTTGTTATTTTTATGGACATTTTTCTTCATGTTCTGAGAAGGGAATTTATAGCAAATTTATGTTAATGTGTCTAATTGTAATTTTTTGAACATTCCAAGAATATTGCAAAGAACTGACATAAACGAGAACCATGCTTAATTCACACATATGCCATTAAATAGAACACAGGAACTTGTGTGGAATGTTTTGTGGAAGCACTGAAATGAACACAGAAGAACGTTGCTTCTTATTGTTCACTGAACAATTTGAGAACATTACTTTAAATTGAAGCATGAGGAAACCTTTAGGAAACATTAGCTGAAGTACTGAAGTTCCCACAGAAGAATGTTGTTTCTTATTAACGTTCTTGGAACTATTTGAGAACATTCCCAATGTCAAACGAGTTGGAGAATATTCCTAGAATATTACCAACATTGAAATGAAATGTAACCATGTTTGAACTTTTAGGAACCTTTTTGTTAAAGTAATGAAATACCAACAAAATATATTTTTTTCAAAAGTGTTTTAAATGTCCTGAGAATGTTCCAAAGCCAACGCAGCAAACCTTAATTGCTTCTGTGAATGTTCCTAGAACATTTGTTAGGTTGCGGCAAATGTTCTCATTAAACAAAAACTGTCCAGTCATGCAGATGATTATACAATGTTTGCAGTGGTGTAGTGGAGGGCATACACCATATACCCACTTTTTTTGTGGGCATCACATATTTTGTGGGCATCACGTACTTCTTAATCCCCACTGATATGTATCAAAGTAGTATAGTCATATCAATTAATAAGGCTGATGGAACAGATCAAAATGTTTACCTAAAAATGTTGACAAACTATTATTTCTTCACATTTTAGGCGCAGCAATGTGCACACGGAGAATGTTCTGTCGTGGAAATTCTGCACCATGTTGTGGAAATTACCACTGAGGACACTCAAAATCAATCATAAAGGAATCATTGTTTATTGTCAGCGTGCTGGTGAGGTTCCAACAAACTTGATGCACCAGATTGAACGTCTGTCAGGAGCTCTAACGGGGCAGTCCCGTTAGTTCCCTTATATACTGGCAAGTCATGTTTGCATGATTTAGCTTATTCATAATTGATTAATCATTAACGTTTGCTTCATTCATGTGACCGACCAATACTGGGTCACACATGTGACCAATACATCACAAGGCTTCTTCTCGCTAAGCTGAGACCTTGAAACTGAGAGATCTTTCATTCTCAAAACAAGGTCTGCGTGTACTGCCAAATTGCAGTTACTGATAAGTGAGGATTTGTTCAATCAGTCACTTGCATGAACACGTAAATTGGTTATTCGAACACCACATAAATAGAACACATAAATTAGTCATTAGAAAAGCACAAGTATAACAATTGCATCACATTCCATCCTCTTATCCCTTGTGTGATAATACAAATACATTTTTACTGTAAACATTTAGATTTAGCTTCTATTAAAGTAAGGATAAAATAACACATAAAACCAGACATTTCATCATTTCAACCCTTCATTCTGGGTTTTACAATCTAAAACACACATCTACTGTACAAGGGATCTATAGACTCAGAGGTGACTAAATCTCTAAATGTTCAACCATTGTACCTCTAACCACATTTGGGTTGCAGGGACTGTCCCTGAGACTCGTCAAAACACAAAACATGTTGTTTAACTTGTCAAACAAACAAAAAACGACCTTAAATTCTCATGTTCCATACCACCTAGAAACCATATTGACTTTCACAGGGAAAAGAGAGAACACATGTTAACAGTTTCATACCAACCTTGATAAGAATGAGATTGGAGCAAGGTTAGCCCAAGCTACATTCTATTGGCTCTCTTAACAGTGTATCCAAAACACATTTGTCACACCCTGGCCATAGAGAGGTTTTATTTTCTATTTTGGTTAGGCCAGGGTGTGACTAGGGTGGGCATTCTAGTTTATTTATTTCTATGTTCTCTATTTCTTTGTGTTTGGCCAGGTGTGGTTCTCAATCAGAGGCAGCTGTCTATCGTTGTTTCTAATTGAGCATCATACGTAGGCAGCTTTTTCCCACCTGTGTTTTGTGGGTAGTTTTTTTCTGTTTTCGTGTTTGCACCAGACAGAACTGTTTCGTTTTGTTCCACTTTGTTATTTTGTTTCGGTGTTCAGTTTGAATAAATAATCATGAACACGTATCACGCTGGGCTTTGGTCCTCTTCTTCAGACGAGCGTTACAGAACTACCCACCACCAAAGGACCAAGCAGCGTGGTAAGGAGGACTGGACATGGGAGGACATCCTGGATGGCAAAGGATCCTACACGTGGGAGGATATCCTAGCAGGAAAAGATCACGTGCCGGGCCAAAGTCACCATCCAGCCAGGACAGGTTGTGCAGGCTCTTAGCTCGAGACCTCCAGTGCACCTCCACGGCCCAGTGTATCCGGTGTCTCTGCCAAGGACAGGGCCTCCTGTATGTCTCTCCAGCCTGGTGAGGCCTGCGCCCAGAACTAATCCTCTTGCATGTCTCCCCAGCCTGGTAGCCCTGTAGCAGCTCCACGTACCTGACTGCCCATACGTCTCCTCGCTTCAGTGATGATCCATCGCAAGAAGCCTCAAGTGATGATCCATGGCAAGAAGCCTCCAGTGATGATCCATGGCACGAAGCCTCCAGTGATGATCCATGGCAAGAAGCCTCCAGTGATGATCTATGGCATGAAGCCTCCAGTGATGATCCATGGCAAGAAGCCTCCAGTGATGATCCATGGCAAGAAGCCTCCAGTGAGTAGTCATGGCACGAAGCCTCCAACGACGGACTCCAATCCGGAGCCTCCAGCGACGGTCTCCAGTCCGGAGCCTCCAGCGACGGTCTCCAGTCCGGAGCCTCCAGCGACGGTCTCCAGTCCGGAGCCTCCAGCGACGGTCTCCAGTCCGGAGCCTCCAGCGACGGTCTCCAGTCCGGAGCCTCCAGCGACGGTCTCCAGTCCGGAGCCTCCAGCGACGGTCTCCAGTCCGGAGCCTCCAGCAACGAGGGTCTCCAGTCCGGAGCCTCCAGCGACGGTCTCCAGTCCGGAGCCTCCAGCAACGAGGGTCTCCAGTCCGGAGCCTCCAGCAACGAGGGTCTCCAGTCCGGAGCCTCCAGCAACGAGGGTCTCCAGTCCGGAGCCTCCAGCAACGAGGGTCCCCAGTCCGGAGCCTCCAGCAACGAGGGTCCCCAGTCCGGAGCCTCCAGCAACGAGGGTCCCCAGTCCGGAGCCTCCAGCAACAAAGGTCCCCAGTCCGGGGCCCGCTATGAGGGTCCCTGCACCAGAGGCAGAGGGGGGGTCTATGTCCCGCACCAGAGCCGCCACCGTAAAGGAGGCCCACCCGGACTTTCCCCTTTAGAGTCAGGTTTTGCGGCCGGAGTCCGCACCTTTGGAGGGGGGGGGTGTACTGTCACGCCCTGGCCATAGAGAGGTTTTTATTCTCTATTTTGGTTAGGCCAGGGTGTGACTAGGGTGGACATTCTAGTTTATTTATTTCTATGTTCTCTATTTCTTTGTGTTTGGCCGGATGTAGTTCTCAATCAGAGGCAGCTGTCTTTCGTTGTTTCTGATTGAGCATCATACGTAGGCAGCTTTTTCCCACCTGTGTTTTGTGGGTAGTTGTTTTCGTGTTTGTACCAGACAGAACTGTTTCGTTTTGTTCCACTTTGTTATTTTGTTTGGGTGTTCAGTTTGAATAAATAATCATGAACACGTACCACGCTGGGCTTTGGTCCTCTTCTTCAGACGAGCGTTATAACCTTTAGAATTACAGACAAACATAGAACATAGAAATTGGTGAATAGAAAAGCACCATAAAAAAACCATGAGCTGGAGCACACCCAGGAGAATGATTTTGTGTGACTAACAGCAAATCAAATATAAACTATAAAAATAAAGAGAAGAAGGCACAGTGATGCTGAAACGTTGGTGATTTACCTAATACATTACTGGGAGTTAGTATATGGAGTGTGTGACTTTCTTTATTTTCATAGTAAATAGAAAAGCACCAACATAACATTTTCCATCACAGTTTCAAAATGCAATTTATGGGAAAACACTGTTCTAAGGACAGAGATGGACATATCCAAACTTAGAAAGAGGGGAGATGTACAACTATCATGGGATGCTAATATAACTAGGATAATGCCTTTGGCTGCTAGCCAATACAATTAAGTTGAAAAGAAAATCAATTGAAGAGAAAATGCATTTGAGGAAGTCGTAATAATTGCCTCCATGCCTCCATGCTTTATTATGGTGGGATTTTGGCTATAGGCTACTTTGAAGCAATGTAAGACATGCCTCACAAGATGAAGTTAAATTACCCAGGTTTCAAACAATTAAGGAACAGGAAAAATATAGCAATGCTAATGATAGACCTCATCTTCTGATAGACGGAAAGGCGTTTCCATAAAACTCTATTAAATGTTAATTAGCTACAAGTAGCCCATGACTACCAGTCAGAATGCAAAAATACTTTAAACTACTACTTCAGTAGTTTTTTGGGGTATCTGTACATTACTTTACTATTTATATTCTTGACAACCTTTACTTTTACTTCACTACATTCCTAAAGAAAATAATGTACTTTTTACTCCAAACATTTTCCCTGACACCCAAAGTACTCCTTACATTTTGAATTCTTAGCAGGGCAGGAAAATGGTCCAATTCACACACTTATCAAGACCACACATGGTCATCCCTTCTGTCTCTGATCACTCACTAAACACAAATGCATCTTTTGTAAATTATTGCTGGATGTTGGAGCTTGCCCCAGGATATCTATACATTTTAAAAACAAGAAAATGGTGCCATCTGCTTTGCTTAAATAAGGAATTTCAAATGATTTATACTTTTACTTTTGATACTTAAGTATATTTAGAACCAAATACTTTTAGACTTTTACTCAAGTAGTTTACTGGGTGACTTTCACTTTTACTTGAGTAACTTTCTATTAAGGAATCTATACTTCCACTCAAGTACGAAAATTGGGTACTTTTTCCACCACTGGCGAATGATATCATGATTATTTGAATCAATCCAGTGTCCATTTGTTTAGCAAAATCAATCTCATGTGCTAAAGAATCCATTGCTAACAACAGTGGTTCAAGGATAACTAAAGGATAACTACACACAAAAAAAATACATTTCTTAGATTTTTCCCAGACCTCAAAAGTGGTCTCCTGATGTGGTTTAAGAATTGTTATGGACTTAGAACATCCAATTGAGTTGTTTGTCTATTTAAAAAAATGTCTGACATTGAGAGCGAAAACCAAAAACAAATGGAAAAGAATCTGTGAATTCCTGACTCAGTTTACAGACTCATTTATCTGTTTCAATGGGCCTTCAGTAGGCCTTCTTGCACAGAACAGCTTGGGTTGGCCTGACTGTGAAAGACCAATATGGGATTTACAATTGTAGGTCATTCAGAATGTATGTCACTGTTTCTCATAGATGTTCACAGGGCCTCTTTCCTTCACCGGTCGGGCTGTTTTGATTTTATAATTTTTTCTAAATTAGATTATACCCACTTCTCCAGCCACCACTAAACCACTGAATGTTTGTAAAAAGAAAAATGATGGCTGTTTAACAGTCTGATGGCCTTGAGATAGAAGCTGCTTTTCAGTCTCTCGGTCCCTGCTTTGATGCACCTGTACTGACCTCGCCTTCTGGATGATAGCGGGGTGAACAGGCAGTGGCTCGGGTGGTTGTTGTCCTTGATGATCTTTTTGGCCTTCCTGTGGCATTGCGTTCTGTAGGTGTCCTGGAGGGCAGGTAATTTGCCCCCGGTGATGCATTGCGCAGGCTGCACTACACTCTGGAGAGCCTTGTGATTGAGGGAGGTGCATTTGCCGTACCAGGTGGTGATACAGCTGATAGGATGCTCTCAAGTGTGCATCTGTAAAAGTTTGTGAGTTTTTTAGGTGACAAGCCAAATTTCTTCAGTCTCCTGAGGTTGAAGAGGTGCTGTTGCACCCTCTTCACCACACTGTTTGTGTGGGTGGACCATTTCAGCTTGTCCGTGATGTGTCCACTGAGGAACTTAAAACGTTCCACCTTCTCCACTACTGTCCCGTCGATGTGGATAGGGGGCTGCTCCCTCTGCTGTTTCCTGAAGTCCAAGATCATCTCCTTTGTTTTGTTGATGTTGAGTGAGAGGTTATTTTCCTGACACCACACTCCGAGGGCCCTCACCTCCTCCCTGTAGGCCGTCTCATCATTGTTGGTAATCAAGCCTACTACTGTAGTGTCGTGTGCAAACTTCATGATTGAGATGGAGGTGTGCATGGCCACGCAGTCATGTGTGAACAGGGAGTACAGGAGAGGGCTGAGAACGCAACCTTGTGGGTCCCCAGTGTTGAGGATCAGCAGGGTGGAGATGTTGTTTCCTACCTTTACCATCTGGGGGCGGCCCGTCAGAAAGTCCAGGACCCAGTTGCACAGGGCAGGGTCAAAACCCAGGTTCTCAAGCCTAATGACGAGTTTGGAGGGTACTATGACGTTAATAAATCCTCTTTGGGATATGTGGGACGCTAGCGTCCGAAAATGCAGAGCGCCAAATTCAAATCAATTACTATAAATTACAAATAAATTACTATACCCTGGCCTTTGGTTATGTTACCCTGGCCGTTGGTTGTGTTACCCTGGCCTTTGGTTATGTTTCCCTGGTCCTTTGGTTATGTTACCCTGGCCTTTAGTTGTGTTACCCTGGCCTTTGGTTATGTTACCCTGGTCCTATATGTTACCCTGGTCCTTTGGTTATGTTACCCTGGCCTTTAGTTGTGTTACCCTGGTCCTTTGGTTATGTTACCCTGGTCCTTTGGTTATGTTACACTGGTCCGTTGGTTATGTTACCCTGGTCCTTTGGTTATGCTACCCTGGTCCTTGGTTATGTTACCCGGGTTCTTGGTTATGTTACCCTGGTCCTTGGTTATGTTACCCTGGTCCTTTGGTTATGTTACCCTGGCCTTTGGTTATGTCGTTTGGTTATGTTACCCTGGTTCTTTGGTTATGTTACCCTGGTCCTTTGGTTATGTTACCCTGGTTCTTTGGTTATGTTACCCTGGTTCTTTGATTATGTTACCCTGGACCTTTGGTTATGTTACCCTGGTTCTTTGGTTATGTTACCCTGGCCTTTGGTTATGTTACCCTGGTCCTTTGGTTGTGTTACCCTGGCCTTTGGTTGTGTTACCCTGGCCTTTGGTTGTGTTACCCTGGTTCTTTGGTTATGTTACCCTAGCCTTTGGTTGTGTTACCCTGGTCCTTTGGTTGTGTTACCCTGGCCTTTGGTTGTGTTACCCTGGCCTTTGGTTATGTTACCCTGGTCCTTTATGTTACCCTGGTCCTTTGGTTATGTTACCCTGGCCTTTAGTTGTGTTACCCTGGCCTTTAGTTGTGTTACCCTGGCCTTTGGTTATGTTACCCTGGTTCTTTGGTTATGTTACCCTGGCCTTTGCTGTCGCTGCCTTTTTTCCATTTGCAAGTTTTGGTACATTCCTTCCAGCAACATGGCACCCTGCATCCCATTGCTGGTTTGTCTCTGAAGCTCGGGCCGGTCCTGGTCAGTCCCTTAATGGGAGACCAGATGTAGCATGAGTGGTGAAAAATAAACATGTGAAAAAAATGCCAAGGGGAAAGAATTCTCGAGGGGAAAACACGTGAAAAAGGTACATGTGAAACTTGGCAACACATTTTGTCCAAAAACCACATCTGACTTGTGTGAATAAAATAATAACAATAATCCTGTGATTTGTTCACACATGTATGAAAAGCACATGTTTTCTTCACACCCTTTTTCCTGGTGTTTTTTTGTAAGGGTTCATTGTGTGATATAACAGGATATCAATAAACTAAGAACATCAGAGGAGAGATGCAGATGAAGGATCTTAATTGTATCACTCTGTTACAGGATAAATGTTCATCTTGTAGTGCATTCGATGTTTAAAAAGGCTTCTGCAGTTTGTAATTTCCACTTAGAAATGTCACACTTGATTTTCCCTTACGAAAAATGTATCAACCCCTACAAAAATGTTCATTAATTACAATCCACAAAACATTTCACATTTGCTATCGCTGCAGGATTATTTTCCTGCTGCAGCAAACTGGCTCAAATGAAGATCCTACATCTGTACGAGATGGACTACAGAGTAGCCCAGTGATGTTTGCATTGCATCACGTCTGACATATTGTCATACTGTCTCTGTTGAATAGGATCTAAGATCTAAACTACAAACAAACATCTGCACATGCTTTAATACGATGGATTCACCAGCCTTTCTAGCAGAACATTTTTGTGGTTTCCTTTTGCAGTATTTGCATTTGTTCAGTCGACTACAACCAAGCCTTTCTAAATCTGCTCTTCAACATCCTTCCTGCTGTTTATCCAAGCCTTTCTAAATCTGCTCTTCAACATCCTTCCTGCTGTTTATCCAAGCCTTTCTAAATCTGCTCTTCAACATCCTTCCTGCTGTTTATCCAAGCCTTTCTAAATCTGCTCTTCAACATCCTTCCTGCTGTTTATCCAAGCCTTTCTAAATCTGCTCTTCAACATCCTTCCTGCTGTTTATCCAAGCCTTTCTAAATCTGCTCTTCAACATCCATTCTGCTGTTTATCCAAGCCTTTCTAAATCTGCTCTTCAACATCCTTCCTGCTGTTTATCCAAGCCTTTCTAAATCTGCTCTTCAACATCCTTCCTGCTGTTTATCCAAGCCTTTCTAAATCTGCTCTTCAACATCCTTCCTGCTGTTTATCCAAGCCTTTCTAAATCTGCTCTTCAACATCCTTCCTGCTGTTTATCCAAGCCTTTCTAAATCTGCTCTTCAACATCCTTCCTGCTGTTTATCCAAGCCTTTCTAAATCTGCTCTTCAACATCCTTCCTGCTGTTTATCCAAGCCTTTCTAAATCTGCTCTTCAACATCCTTCCTGCTGTTTATCCAAGCCTTTCTAAATCTGCTCTTCAACATCCTTCCTGCTGTTTATCCAAGCCTTTCTAAATCTGCTCGTCAACATCCTTTCTGCTGTTTATCCATTGGAATTTAACAAGTAACAGAGAATATGTGATTGGGCTATAATTTGGCTAGGCAGAGTCCTGATGTGTGGAGTTGGTCCTGTGTCCTGGCGCCTCTACGATCCAGACCAACATAACCTCTGAAGCCTCTAGCAGGCTTGTGAGTACAGGGACGTGTCAACAAATCTACCTGCTTCCTTTGACAAACTAATTTCACACCACTCAACACGTACCAGACTGCCTCGCATATAACCGTCAGGATCAAGAACAGACAGCCTCACACTGTCAAACTAACACCTAACTGTCCATCACTTCACAGCCAGCTCCTTCTTGGCAGTTCAATTTAAACATCTAGAAAAATACATTTACAGACTTCTCTCCCCGGCAGAATAAATATAAACTAATTTACACAACAACGACACGCTCTGAGAGATCAGTCAGCATTCTGACCTCAGGAACCTCAGCTGACCTCAGGAACCTCAGCTGACCTCAGGATGGTCCGAGCCTGGTGTCTTAGGCCAGCGGTGTCAAAGCCATATCTTTTATAGGCAACATCAAGGTGGCCACACATCGGTGAAGGATCTCAATGAAGATGGTCATTTAAATTAAAGACACATAGATATGTTTTTCAATAAACAGCCGTGTCACTTGGTCTGCTATGAAGCAGAGGAATGGGGTTTAGTTCAATTCTTCATTTATTTATTATTTTACAGGTGTTTGTATTGCATTCAAGAGCACTAAGCTTTGACCACATGAAACCCCAGCTCCAGTATGATTCAAATATTTGGCACATATACAGATCAGGCCCCTGTCAGAAAAACACAGGTTAAAGAGATGTGGTAGTTAAATAACACAGGCGTGATCTCTGCTCTCCATCCTCTCGTTCCCCCTGCAGTGTGACCTGTGTGGCTGGTCATGGCACTAATTAAACTCATTTATTCAAATGTGACCTGTGTGGCTGGTCACGGCTGATATTAAACTAGTTTAATCAAACTGGAGCTCAGACACATCATTGAGATTAACATTCCTCCCGCTCATCTCTCTCTCTCTCTCCTCTCTCCTCTCTCTCTCTATCTCACCATCTCTCCATCTTTCCCTTTTCCTCTCCTCCCTCCTTTACTCAGAAATGTCCCTTCTCCTTCTCCATCTCTCTCCCTGCAAGCCTACGTGTGTGTGTGTGTGTGTGTGTGTGTGTGTGTGTGTGTGTGTGTGTGTGTGTGTGTGTGTGTGTGTGTGTGTGTGTGTGCGTGCGTGCGTGCGTGCGTGCGTGCGTGCGTGCGTGCGTGCGTGTGTGTGTGTGTGGCTTTGGAGATCCTGTGCCCTGAGGGAGGGTAACATGGGGATTGTTGGATAGAAAGACTCAGTGGTTCCCCAGGCTACAGGGGAGTACACCAGTCCTGTCTAGGAGCTGAAGACTTTCTACTGTCTCTGTCTCATTGAGTACTACAGTCCTGTCTAGGAGCTGAAGACTTTCTACTGTCTCTGTCTCATTGAGTACTACAGTCCTGTCTAGGAGCTGAAGACTTTCTACTGTCTCTGTCTCCTTGAGTACTACAGTCCTGTCTAGGAGCTGAAGACTTTCTACTGTCGCTGTTTCCTTGAGTACTACAGTCCTGTCTAGGAGCTGAAGACTTTCTACTGTCTCTGTCTCCTTGAGTACTACAGTCCTGTCTAGGAGCTGAAGACTTTCTACTGTCTCTGTCTCATTGAGTACTACAGTCCTGTCTAGGAGCTGAATACTTTCTACTGTCTCTGTCTCCTTGAGTACTACAGTCCTGTCTAGGACCTGAAGACTTTCTACTGTCTCATTGAGTACTACAGTCCTGTCTAGGAGCTGAAGACTTTCTACTGTCTCTGTCTCCTTGAGTACTACAGTCCTGTCTAGGAGCTGAATACTTTCTACTGTCTCTGTCTCCTTGAGTACTACAGTCCTGTCTAGGACCTGAAGACGTTCTACTGTCGCTGTTTCCTTGAGTACTACAGTCCTGTATAGGACCTGAAGACTTTCTACTGTCTCTGTCTCCTTGAGTACTACAGTCCTGTCTAGGAGCTGAAGACTTTCTACTGTCTCTGTCTCATTGAGTACTACAGTCCTGTCTAGGAGCTGAAGACTTTGTACTGTCTCTGTCTCAGGCAGTTGTCATGACGTTGGCCTGGGGGGATAGGTTTATGACAGTCATAAATACCTCTTCCCCCCTTTTGCCTCTCTCTACCCTACTGAGGTTACATTTGCAAACCCCTTGGTTAACATAGAGATTCTGGGAACATCAGAAGGTAGGGGGAAATGAACTATATTCTGGTAATCCGACCAATTGAACATATGCGATGGTACTTAATGAATATGATGTCAGTTCGGTTGTCATCTGAGACATTCTCATCAATGATAAGATGACATAAACTCTACAGTGGAAAGTCTACACATCAGAGTTATCGGATTCACATGGAATTGTTGTTCAATTTAAATGTTTGAATATGAAATTATTTGTGATGGGATGAAATGTGATTTTATCTTCTAAAATGTGAGATTTGCGCTTTCATAAGACAGGGCTCTGCTCAATCAGTGGCCCGCCCCTGCGAAGGCACATGAGCTATAAAACTTTTCAAACACGCCCTCCTCTCCCTTCCTATATAAGCCTTGTCGACAATATAACCTCCTGTTCCGAGGATGTGAGGACGACGGTTCTATGTCAGAATGGTTCAGATAATAACTACAGAACGAAGCCAACATCAGCGTGACCTTTGGGTTGCGAATGGTATGAACTAGAGGTCGACCGATTAATCGGAATGGCTGATTAAGGCTGATTTCAAGTTTTCATAACAATCGGAAATAGGTATTTTTGGGCGCCGATGTCCGATTATTTTTTTATTTACATTTTTTATTTTTTTATTTTTTTTATTTAACTAGTCAGTTAAGAACACATTCTTATTTTCAATGACTGCCTAGGAACTGTGGGTTAAGTGCCTTGTTCAGGGGCAGAACGACAAATTTTCATTGTGTCAGCCCAGGGGTTCCAATCTTGCAAACGCACAGTTAACTAGTCCAAAGCTCTAACCATTGCACTCCACGAGTAGTCTGCTTGTTATGCGAATGTAGTAGAAGCCAAGGTAAATTGCTAGCTAGCATTAAACTTATCTTATAAAAAACAATCAATCATAATCACTAGTTATAACTACTGATCCAGTTTAGCAGGCAATATTAACCAGGAGAAATTGTGTCATTTCTCTTGCGTTCATTGCACGCAGAGTCAGGGTATATGCAACAGTTTGGGCTGCCTGGCTCATTGCGAACTAATTTGCCAGAATTGTACGTAATTTTGACATACATTGAAGGTTGTGCAATGTAACAAGAATATTTAGACTTATTTATTTATTTATTTATTTTAATTTTACCTTTATTTAACCAGGTAGGCAAGTTGAGAACAAGTTCTCATTTACAATTGCGACCTGGCCAAGATAAAGCAAAGCAGTTCGACAGATACAACAACACAGAGTTACACATGGAGTAAAACAAACATACAGTCAATAATAAAGTATAAACAAGTCTATATACAATGTGAGCAAATGAGGTGAGAAGGGAGGTAAAGGCAAAAAAAAGGCCTTGGTGGCAAGGTAAATACAATATAGCAAGTAAAACACTGGAATGATAGTTTTGCAATGGAAGAATGTGCAAAGTAGAAATAAAAATAATGGGGTGCAAAGGAGCAAAATAAATAAATAAATTAAATACAGTTGGGAAAGAGGTAGTTGATAGGGCTAAATTATATGTGGGCTATGTACAGGTGCAGTAATCTGTGAGCTGCTCTGACAGTTGGTGCTTAAAGCTAGTGAGGGAGATAAGTGTTTCCAGTTTCAGAGATTTTTGTAGTTCGTTCCAGTCATTGGCAGCAGAGAACTGGAAAGAGAGGCGGCCAAAGAAAGAATTGGTTTTGGGGGTGACAAGAGAGATATACCTGCTGGAGCGTGTGCTACAGGTGGGAGATGCTATGGTGACCAGCGAGCTGAGATAAGGGGGGACTTTACCTAGCAGGGTCTTGTAGATGACATGGAGCCAGTGGGTTTGGCGACGAGTATGAAGCGAGGGCCAGCCAACGAGAGCGTACAGGTCGCAATGGTGGGTAGTATATGGGGCTTTGGTGACAAAACGGATTGCACTGTGATAGACTGCATCCAGTTTGTTGAGTAGGGTATTGGAGGCTATTTTGTAAATTACATCGCCAAAGTCGAGGATTGGTAGGATGGTCAGTTTTACAAGGGTATGTTTGGCAGCATGAGTGAAGGATGCTTTGTTGCGAAATAGGAAGCCAATTCTAGATTTAACTTTGGATTGGAGATGTTTGATATGGGTCTGGAAGGAGAGTTTACAGTCTAACCAGACACCTAAGTATTTGTAGTTGTCCACGTATTCTAAGTCAGAGCCGTCCAGAGTAGTGATGTTGGACAGGCGGGTAGGTGCAGGTAGTGATCGGTTGAAGAGCATGCATTTAGTTTTACTTGTATTTAAGAGCAGTTGGAGGCCACGGAAGGAGAGTTGTATGGCATTGAAGCTTGCCTGGAGGGTTGTTAACACAGTGTCCAAAGAAGGGCCGGAAGTATACAGAATGGTGTCGTCTGCGTAGAGGTGGATCAGAGACTCACCAGCAGCAAGAGCGACCTCATTGATGTATACAGAGAAGAGAGTCGGTCCAAGAATTGAACCCTGTGGCACCCCCATAGAGACTGCCAGAGGTCCGGACAACAGACCCTCCGATTTGACACACTGAACTCTATCAGAGAAGTAGTTGGTGAACCAGGCGAGGCAATCATTTGAGAAACCAAGGCTGTTGAGTCTGCCGATGAGGATGTGGTGATTGACAGAGTCGAAAGCCTTGGCCAAATCAATGAATACGGCTGCACAGTAATGTTTCTTATCGATGGCGGTTAAGATATCGTTTAGGACCTTGAGCGTGGCTGAGGTGCACCCATGACCAGCTCTGAAACCAGATTGCATAGCAGAGAAGGTATGGTGAGATTCAAAATGGTCGGTAATCTGTTTGTTGACTTGGCTTTCGAAGACCTTAGAAAGGCATGGTAGGATAGATATAGGTCTGTAGCAGTTTGGGTCAAGAGTGTCCCCCCCTTTGAAGAGGGGGATGACCGCAGCTGCTTTCCAATCTTTGGGAATCTCAGACGACACGAAAGAGAGGTTGAACAGGCTAGTAATAGGGGTGGCAACAATTTCGGCAGATAATTTTAGAAAGAAAGGGTCCAGATTGTCTAGCCCGGCTGATTTGTAGGGGTCCAGATTTTGCAGCTCTTTCAGAACATCAGCTGAATGGATTTGGGAGAAGGAGAAATGGGGAAGGCTTGGGCGAGTTGCTGTTGGGGGTGCAGTGCTGTTGACAGGGGTAGGAGTAGCCAGGTGGAAAGCATGGCCAGCAGTAGAAAAATGCTTATTGAAATTTTCAATTATGGTGGATTTATCAGTGGTGACAGTGTTTCCTATCTTCAGTGCAGTGGGCAGCTGGGAGGAGGTGTTCTTATTCTCCATGGACTTTACAGTGTCCCAGAACTTTTTTGAGTTAGTGTTGCAAGAAGCAAATTTCTGCTTGAAAAAGCTAGCCTTGGCTTTTCTAACTGCCTGTGTATAATGGTTTCTAGCTTCCCTGAACAGCTGCATATCACGGGGGCTGTTCGATGCTAATGCAGAACGCCATAGGACGTTTTTGTGTTGATTAAGGGCAGTCAGGTCTGGGGAGAACCAAGGGCTATATCTGTTCCTGGTTCTAAATTTCTTGAATGGGGCATGTTTATTTAAGATGGTTAGGAAGGCATTTTTTTTAAAAATATCCAGGCATCCTCTACTGACGGGATGAGGTCAATATCCTTCCAGGATACCCCGGCCAGGTCGATTAGAAAGGCCTGCTCGCTGAAGTGTTTCAGGGAGCGTTTTACAGTGATGAGAGGAGGTCGTTTGACCGCTGACCCATTACGGATGCAGGCAATGAGGCAGTGATCGCTGAGATCTTGGTTGAAGACAGCAGAGGTGTATTTAGAGGGGAAGTTGGTTAGGATGATATCTATGAGGGTGCCCGTGTTTAAGGCTTTGGGGAGGTACCTGGTAGGTTCATTGATAATTTGTGTGAGATTGAGGGCATCAAGTTTAGATTGTAGGATGGCTGGGGTGTTAAGCATGTTCCAGTTTAGGTCGCCTAGCAGCACGAGCTCTGAAGATAGATGGGGGGCAATCAGTTCACATATGGTGTCCAGAGCACAGCTGGGGGCAGAGGGTGGTCTATAGCAGGCGGCAACGGTGAGAGACTTGTTTTTAGAAAGGTGGATTTTTAAAAGTAGAAGTTCAAATTGTTTGGGTACAGACCTGGATAGTAGGACAGAACTCTGCAGGCTATCTTTGCAGTAAATTGCAACACCGCCCCCTTTGGCAGTTCTATCTTGTCTGAAAATGTTGTAGTTTGGAATTAAAATGTCTGAATTTTTGGTGGTCTTCCTAAGCCAGGATTCAGACACAGCTAGAACATCCGGGTTGGCAGAGTGTGCTAAAGCAGTGAATAGAACAAACTTAGGGAGGAGGCTTCTAATGTTAACATGCATGAAACCAAGGCTATTACGGTTACAGAAGTCGTCAAAAGAGAGCGCCTGGGGAATAGGAGTGGAGCTAGGCACTGCAGGGCCTGGATTCACCTCTACATCGCCAGAGGAACATAGGAGGAGTAGAATAAGGGTGCGACTAAAAGCAATAAGAATTGGTCGTCTAGAACGTCTGGAACAGAGAGTAAAAGGAGGTTTCTGGGGGCGATAAAATAGCATCAAGGTATAATGTACAGACAAAGGTAAGGTAGGATGTGAATACAGTGGAGGTAAACCTAGGTATTGAGTGATGAAGAGAGAGATATTGTCTCTAGAAACATCATTGAAACCAGGAGATGTCATTGCATGTGTGGGTGGTGGAACTAATAGGTTGGATAAGGTATAGTGAGCAGGACTAGAGGCTCTACAGTGAAATAAGCCAATAAACACTAACCAGAACAGCAATGGACAAGACATATTGACATTAAGGAGAGGCATGCTTAGTCGAGTGATCAAAAGGGTCCAGTGAGTGGAGAGGTTGGTTTAGGGTCACGGCGATTTAGACAGCTAGCCAAGCCAACCGGTAGCAAGCTAGCATAGGATGGAGTCTGTTGTTAGCCACCTCTTGCGTTCGGTCAGTAGATTAGTGGGGTTCCGTGTGGTAGAGGGGATTAATCCAAATCACACAACAACAACAAAAATAAGAACAATAGATATAGTTATAGAGGCCCGAGAAGAAAACATAATAATTCAAATAAATAAATTGTCCGATTGTCTATTCAGATAGCAGCCGGAAAGACAGCTAACGGTTAGCGGGCCGCAGATGGGCGTTCCGGTAACGTCGCGACAGAGGAGCCAGCCGGATCTCCTTCAGGTAGATAACGTCGGCAGTCCGGTTGTGAAGGCCCGGTGGGGCTCCGCGTAGGCAGTGAAACGGGTCCGGATAGGTGACTGCAGCCCAGGAGTGAATGATGGAACTCAGGCGTGATTGACGGAGCTGGCTAGCACCGGAACAATCGATGTTTGCTCCGGAATCGACGAAAGCCGACTGTCACACGGATAGCAGCTAGCTAGCTGTGAGATCCGGGTATGAATGTCCAGAGAGCAGTTGAAATCCAGGGACATGGAGAGAAAAATTGGTCCGGTATGTTCCGTTCCGAGCCGCGCTGCGCCGTACAAAACTGGTGATAGATTTTCGATAGATTTTCGAACTAAAGGACAGCCGATGACCACAAACCGTGGTTAGCTTCTGATTAGCTTCTGGGCTAGCTCCTGGCTAGCTTCTGGCTAGTTTCTGGCCAGCCTCCTGGAGTTTCTGGCTAGCTTCCTGAAGGATTGCAGATCTGAGGTAAATAATACTTTTTTATAAATATAAATTGGTGAGGCTGGTTGCAGGAGAGTGTTTAGAAGATGAGTTGATGGAAAATAAAAATAAAATGTATGTGAAAAAAGTTGTAAATATATATATATACAGGACACGACAAGACGAGGACAAAAGACGTCTGAACTGCTATGCGATCTTGGAGATGGCTAAAGAGATGTAAAGTAAATAGGAATCATGTCAGCTTTACTTTCAATACGTTGCCCTCTCCTGTCCTGAACGGGACCCTGGTGTGAGTTATGGATGCCACCTGCTAGATAAAATACCGAACGGTTCCGTATTTCACTGAAATAATAAACGTTTTGTTTTCGAAATGATAGTTTCCGGATTCGATCATATTAATGACCAAAGGCTCGTATTTCTGTGTGTTATTATGTTATAATTAAGTCTGATTTGATAGAGCAGTCTGACTGAGCATTAGCAGGCCCGTAATCATTCATTCAAACAGCACTTTCGTGCGTTTTGCCAGCAGCTCTTCGCAAGCACAGCGATGTTTATGACTTCAAGCCTATCAGCCTAATGGCTGGTGTAACCAATGTGAAATGGCTAGCTAGTTAGCTGGGTGTGCGCTAATACTGTTTCAAACGTCATTCACTTTTAGATTTGGAGTAGTTATTCCCCTTGCGCTGCAAGGGCTGCGGCTTTTGTGGAGCGATGCATCACGATGCTTCGAGTGTGGCTGTTGTCTATGTGTTCCTGGTTTGAGCCCAGGTAGAGGCAAGGAGGGGGATGGAAGCTATACTGTTACACTGGCAATACTATAGTGCCTATAAGAACATCCAATAGTCAAAGGTATATGAAATACAAATGGTATAGAGAGAAATAGTCCTATAAATACTATATTAACTACAACCTAAAACCTCTTACCTTGGAATATTGAAGTGTCATGTTAAAAGGAACCACCAACTTTCATATGTTCTCATGTTCTGAGCAAGGAACTTAAACGTTAGCTTTTTTACATGGCACATATTCTACACGGCACACATTTTTACATGGCACATATTACTTTCGTCTCCAACACTTTGTTTTTGCATTATTTAAACCAAATTGAACATGTTTCATTAATTATTTGAGGCTAAATTGATTTTAATGATGTTTTATATTAAGTTAAAATAAGTGTTAATTCAGTATTGTTGTAATTGTCATTATTACCTATAAAAAATATTTAAAAAATATTTTTTTGGTCTTCCAATAATCGGTATTGGTATCAGCGTTGAAAAATCATAATCGGTCGACCTCTAGTATGAACTTTGAACTCTTATTCACTACAGAAGTGATACCTCCTAGCCATTGAGTTAGCAACAGCAGATGGAACGAGGGTTAGGAAGGAGCAGACAGAGTATCCCGTCTATCACCCAACGACATTACTACAACGTATCCAATTGACCACCAGAGACATTCTTCAAAGGACTCGGTTTGGCAACACGGCCTTCCATCTACCACCAACCTACCGAAGCGCAGCTCAGAGTAAATATTTATTGCATTTTCCTTTTCCAAATGGGCGGTAATTTAGAATGCATAAGATACTGTATTTACGATAGCACAGCTTCGCCCTTTGTTCCTCAGTCTTCCCGCTCTTTCACTCAAACCCAGCCCTTTTCCTTTGTGTAACAAGCTGTCATATCTGTTCCACCCGCCAGGGACATTTTCCTTTATGACGTAATTTGTAATCAAGTTATGATTTAATAATGTGTATATGTAATTCTGTTTGATAAGTTAGGTATTTAGTAAATAAATAATTAAACCCAATTTTGTATGGCTGATTCAAATTGTTAGCCAGGGTTCGTGCAGATAACCAAGAATTTACAACTTTCAGATGAGACTGAAGTAAGATGACAATTGATATTGACTGCTATTGATGTAAAATATTACTAGGTCTTTAAGAGTTTATTTGGAAGATAACAGCTCTATAAATATTATTTTGTGGCGCCCGACTCTCTAGTTAATTACATTTACATGATTAGCTCAATCAGGTGATATTAATTACGGATAAATTATTTTATAGAATACCATGTCATATCACTTAATCCGGCATAGCCAAAGATACGACACAGTACTACAGTCCTGTCTAGGAGCTGAATACTTACTACTGTCTCTATCTCAGGCAGTACTACAGTCCTGTCTAGGAGCTGAAGACTTACTACTGTCTCTATCTCAGGCAGTACTACAGTCCTGTCTAGGAGCTGAAGACTTACTACTGTCTCTATCTCAGACAGTACTACAGTCCTGTCTAGGAGTTGAAGACCTACTACTGTCTCTATCTCAGGCAGTACTACAGTCCTGTCTAGGAGTTGAAGACCTACTACTGTCTCTATCTCAGGCAGTACTACAGTCCTGTCTAGGAGCTGAAGACTTACTATCGCCTATTTCTGGAAGCGTATACCGATGGAGATGTTAACGCATAAAGGTGTATATTTTGATGCATGTAAATATGCCTGCCTTACTTGAGCATTTCCTGCCTACCACGTCTTTGAAAGAGAAGTTCGGTTGACATTCGCTATTATGTCTTACAATAGGCCATCAGTAATATGTGTTGTGTTTCTAAAGTTACAGGAAATATGATGTGCTGTATATGTCTTAGTGTGTGTGTGTGTGTGTGTGTGTGTGTGTGTGTGTGTGTGTGTGTGTGTGTGTGTGTGTGTGTGTGTGAGCGTGTGCGTGTGCGCGCGCGTGTGTGTGTGTGTGTGTGTGTGAGCGTATGTGTGTGTGTGTGTGTGTGTGTGTGTGTGTGTGTGTGTGTGTGTTTCAATCATCCCTCTATGTGTGTAGTGGTGTATTTCAGGAGCTAATGAGTTTGCAGAGGGATCACTTTGATTACAGGCCCCGCTAGCTGTCTCCAGCATTACTCCCTGGCTCCTCCACCTGATAACACACACATACAAGCTAGGAAGGTAACCACACACACACACACACACACACACACACACACACACACACACACACACACACACACACACACACACACACACACACACACACACACACACACACACACACACACACACACACACACACACACACACACACACACATACCAACTGTAGTCCTAGGCGTAGCCCCCACTCCTGTCACATAACTATGCTGGCCAGAGGTGACTGGACTCAGTTTGAAAGATATCAAGCTATAAAGACATTTTTCAATGCCCCTCGATCAATGCACAAATACTGTGTTAGTTACAAACAGATCTGGGTTCAAATACTGTTCGAAATCTTTAAAATACTGTGAGCGTTTTCACTAGCCTGCCTGTAGTGCCAGGTGGGCTGGGTTGCCGTTTTAGAGCTATTCTATTGGTCCATTAAGCGAGGAAATTTCAAATATCAATTTCAAGTATCAAGTATTGATCTGATATCAAATAGTATTTGATTCCAGGTGTGGTTACAGGGAACTTGGATGTATTTGTGTACTTGGCATGCAACTATACATGAACTACAGTGAGTATATCTTGACTATCGAAGAAGTTATCCAGTGATTCAATGTTAAAATGGTGATTTAATGTAAAGTTGGCCGTTCAACACGATATTGAACACGGATTGATGAGGTAGACCTGAGGGTGAGAGAGAAGGCTTTGAAATGAATATACTAGCGAGCTGGATCGACCATTCATCAGTCACACACTCACACAGAAAAACCAACACACACACACATTCATCTGTCATATGCCCGTTTTTCCTCACCTCATAATCAGCTGCAGTCATTAATTAATCACCTTTGACTCCCCTGAAGGCCATCAGTGACTCAGAGGTGGTAGTGTATCAAATGCACACACACACACACACACACACACACACACACACACACACACACACACACACACACACATTCACATACACATACACACACACACGCACACACACACGCACACCTCTCAGTGGGCCCCTGGTTTCAGTGAGAGGTAAGTGTCAAGGTAAGAAACCGTCTACCTTTCCCTGTTAAGCAAACACACCTACAGTACCTGCAACACACACCTCCATCTCTCACACTCATTAACCCTTTCACGGGAAACCTGAGGGTCATACCGCTGTAAATCACTCAACGAGGTATGAACACACATGGACAGACACACACACACACTCACACACATACGCAAACAACTGCGGCTTTGTGCAAGGAATCTCTGTGATACTGTATCTTCAGTCACCATTGGGGGCCAGAGGACAGACTGAGGAAGATCACAGGCAGGGTTTGGTGACAGAAACATAACAAAGTACCCATTTTTCTTTGTGAGGTCGAGTGTGTGTGTGTGAGAGAGACACTTATGTTTCCCATTCCAATATAGCCCTTTGAATTTAATTTAATTGAGAGGGAGAGAGAGGGAGGTGGGGGGAGAGGCGTGGAGTTACAGGTATTCAAATGCATTTCATGATAATATGTTAAATATTTGCCTTCTGTTCTGTGTTCGAGTGGGACTCAAACTCATAACCTTCTGCGCAACAACCCACAAATTACAAGGCCAACGTGTAAGCTGATGGATCAAAACACCAGTCTGTCACTTCATGAATTCCTGATTCCAGCCAACATGACATTTACATTACCGGTCAAAAGTTTGGACACACCAACTCATTCAAAAGTTTTTCTTTAGTTTTACTATTTTCTACATTGCAGAATAATTGTGAAGACATCAAAACTATGAAATAACACATATCATCATGTAGTAACCAAAAAAGTGTTAAACATATCAAAATATATTTTATATTTGATTCTTCAAAGAGAGAGACCCTTTGCCTTGATGACAACTTTGCACACTCTTGGCATTCTCTCAACCAGCGTCATGAGGTAGTCACCTGGAATACGTTTCAATTAACAGTTGTGCCTTGTTAAAAATGTATTTGTGGAATTTCTTTCCTTCTTAATGTGTTTGAACCAATCAGTTGCGTTGTGACAAGGTAGGAGTGGTGTACAGAAGTCATCCCTTTTTTTTGGTAAAAGACAAAGTCCATATATGGCAAGAACAGCTCAAATAAGCAAGAAAAGATGGCATAGCAGTTCAGACGTCTTTTGTCCTCGTCTTGTCGTGTCCCGTATAATTACAACTTTTTTCACATACATTTTTTACATTTTCCATCAACTCATCTTCAAAACACTCTCCTGCAACCCGCCTCACCAATTTATATTTATAAAAAAGTATTATTTACCTCAAATCTGTAATCCTCCAAGAAGCTAGCCAGAAACTCCAAGAAGCTAGCCAGAAACTAGCCAGAAGCTAGCCAGGAGCTAGCCAGAAGCTAATCCAGAAGCTAATCAGAAGCTAGTTCAGAAGCTAGTTCAGAAGCTAGTTGAGAAGCTAGTTAGCTTCTTTACTGGCAAATCGTTAGTATTCAGCTAACCACGGTTTGTGGTCATCAGCTATCCTTTAGCTCGAAAATCTATCGCCAGTTTTGTACGGCGCAGCGCGGCTCGGAACGGAACATACCGGACCAATTTTTCTGTCCATGTCCCTGGATTTCAACCGCTAACTCAGGACATTCATACCTGGATCTCACAGCTAGCTAGCTGCTATCCGTGTGACTATCGGCTTTCGTGGATTCCGGAGCAAACATCAATTATTCCGGAGCTAGCCAACTCCGTCAATCACTAATGAGTTCCATCAATCACTCCTGGGCTGCAGTCACCTATCCGGACCCGTTTTACTGCCTACGCGGAGCCCCACCGGGCCTTCACAACTGGACTGCCGACGTTATTTACCCGAAGGAGTTATCCGGCTGGCTCCTCCGTCGCGACGTTACCTGAATGCCCATCTGCGGCCTGCTAACCATTAGCTGTCTTATCGGCTGCTATCTGAATAGACAATCGGACAATTTATTTATTTATTATTATTATTATTATTATTATTATGTTTTCTTCTTGGGCCTCTATAACTATATCTATTGTTTTTATTTTTGTTGTTGTTGTGTGATTTGGATTAATCCCCTCTACCACACGGAACCCCACTAATCTACTGACGGAACGCAAGAGGTGGCTAATAACAGACCTCCATCCTATGCTAGCTTGCTACCGATGGCCTGGCTAGCTGTCTAAATCGCCGTGACCCCCAACCAACCTCTCCACTCATCGGACCCTTTTGATCACTCGACTAAGCATGCCTCTCCGTAATGTCAATATGCCTTGTCCATTGCTGTTTTGGTTAGTGTTTATTGGCTTATTTCACTGTAGAGCCTCTAGTCCTGCTCACTATACCTTATCCAACCTATTAGTTCCACCACCCATACATGCAATGACATCTCCTGGTTTCAATGATGTTTCTAGAGACAATATCTCTCTCTTAATCACTCAATACCTAGGTTTACCTCCACTGTATTCACATCCTACCATACCTTTGTCTGTACATTATACCTTGATGCTATTTTATCGCCCCCAGAAACCTCCTTTTACTCTCTGTTCCAGACGTTCTAGACGATCAATTCTTATTGCTTTTAGCCGCACCCTTATTCTACTCCTCCTATGTTCCTCTGGCGATGTAGAGGTGAATCCATGCCCTGCAGTGCCTAGCTCCACTCCTATTCCCCAGGCGCTCTCTTTTGACGACTTCTGTAACCGTAATAGCCTTGGTTTCATGCATGTTAACATTAGAAGCCTCCTCCCTAAGTTTGTTCTATTCACTGCTTTAGCACACTCTGCCAACCCGGATGTTCTAGCTGTGTCTGAATCCTGGCTTAGGAAGAAAAAAAACCCTAAAATTCTAAAATTTTAATTCCAAACTACAACATTTTCAGACAAGATAGAACTGCCAAAGGGGGCGGTGTTGCAATCTACTGCAAAGATAGCCTGCAGAGTTCTGTCCTACAATCCAGGTCTGTACCCAAACAATTTGAACTTCTACTTTTAAAAATCCACCTCTCTAAAAACAAGTCTCTCACCGTTGCCGCCTGCTATAGACCACCCTCTGCCCTCAGCTGTGCTCTGGACACCATATGTGAACTGATTGCCCCCCATCTATCTTCAGAGCTCCTCCACTCATCCCTGTAAAACGCTCCCTGAAACACTTCAGAGAGCAGGCCTTTCTAATCGATCTGGCCGGGGTATCCTGGAAGGATATTGATCTCATCCCGTCAGTAGAGGATGCCTGGATATTTTTTTTAAATGCCTTCCTAACCATCTTAAATAAACATGCCCCATTCAAGAAATTTAGAACCAGGAACAGACATAGCCCTTGGTTCTCCCCAGACCTGACTGCCCTTAACCAACACAAAAACATCCTATGGCGTTCTGCATTAGCATCGAACAGCCCCCGTGATATGCAGCTGTTCAGGGAAGCTAGAAACCATTATACACAGACAGTTAGAAAAGCCAAGGCTAGCTTTTTCAAGCAGAAATTTGCTTCCTGCAACACTAACTCAAAGAAGTTCTGGGACACTGTAAAGTCCATGGAGAATAAGAACACCTCCTCCCAGCTGCCCACTGCACTGAAGATAGGAAACACTGTCACCACTGATAAATCCACCATAATTGAGAATTTCAATAAGCATTTTTCTACGGCTAGCCATGCTTTCCACCTGGCTACTCCTACCCCGGTCAACAGCACTGCACCCCTGACAGCAACTCGCCCAAGCCTTCCCCATTTCTCCTTCTCCCAAATCCGTTCAGCTGATGTTCTGAAAGAGCTGCAAAATCTGGACACCTACAAATCAGCCGGGCTAGACAATGTGGACCCTTTCATTCTAAAATTATCTGCCGAAATTGTTGCCACCCCTATTACTAGCCTGTTCAACCTCTCTTTCGTGTCGTCTGAGATTCCCAAAGATTGGAAAGCAGCTGCGGTCATCCCCCTCTTCAAAGGGGGGGACACTCTTGACCCAAACTGCTACAGACCTATATCTATCCTACCATGCCTTTCTAAGGTCTTCGAAAGCCAAGTCAACAAACAGATTACCGACCATTTCGAATCTCACCATACCTTCTCTGCCATGCAATCTGGTTTCAGAGCTGGTCATGGGTGCACCTCAGCCACGCTCAAGGTCCTAAACGATATCTTAACCGCCATCGATAAGAAACATTACTGTGCAGCCGTATTCATTGATCTGGCCAAGGCTTTCGACTCTGTCAATCACCACATCCTCATCGGCAGACTCGACAGCCTTGGTTTCTCAAATGATTGCCTCGCCTGGTTCACCAACTACTTCTCTGATAGAGTTCAGTGTGTTCAGAGTTCAGGGTCTGCTGTCCGGACCTCTGGCAGTCTCTATGGGGGTGCCACAGGGTTCAATTCTTGGACCGACTCTCTTCTCTGTATACATCAATGAGGTCGCTCTTGCTGCTGGTGAGTCTCTGATCCACCTCTACGCAGACGACACCATTCTGTATACTTCTGGCCCTTCTTTGGACACTGTGTTAACAACCCTCCAGGCAAGCTTCAATGCCATTACAACTCTCCTTCCGTGGCCTCCAATTGCTCTTAAATACAAGTAAAACTAAATGCATGCTCTTCAACCGATCTCTACCTGCACCTACCCAACATCACTACTCTGGACGGCTCTGACTTAGAATACGTGGACAACTACAAATACTTAGGTGTCTGGTTAGACTGTAAACTCTCCTTCCAGACCCATATCAAACATCTCCAATCCAAAGTTACATCTAGAATTGGCTTCCTATTTCGCAACAAAGCATCCTTCACTCATGCTGCCAAACATACCCTTGTAAAACTGACCATCCTACCAATCCTCGACTTTGGCGATGTCATTTACAAAATAGCCTCCAATACCCTACTCAACAAATTGGATGCAGTCTATCACAGTGCAATCCGTTTTGTCACCAAAGCCCCATATACTACCCACCATTGCGACCTGTACGCTCTCGTTGGCTGGCCCTCGCTTCATACTCGTCGCCAAACCCACTGGATCCATGTCATCTACAAGACCCTGCTAGGTAAAGTCCCCCCTTATCTCAGCTCGCTGGTCACCATAGCATCTCCCACCTGTAGCACACGCTCCAGCAGGTATATCTCTCTAGTCACCCCCAAAACCAATTCTTTCTTTGGCCGCCTCTCTTTCTAGTTCTCTGCTGCCAATGACTGGAACGAACTACAAAAATCTCTGAAACTGGAAACGCTTATCTCCCTCACTAGCTTTAAGCACCAACTGTCAGAGCAGCTCACAGATTACTGCACCTGTACATAGCCCACCTATAATTTAGCCCAAACAACTACCTCTTTCCCTACTGTATTTTATTTATTTATTTATTTTGCTCCTTTGCACCCCATTATTTGTATTTCTACTTTGCACATTCTTCCACTGCAAATCTACCATTCCAGTGTTTTACTTGCTATATTGTATTTACTTTGCCACCATGGCCTTTTTTTGCCTTTACCTCCCATCTCACCTCATTTGCTCACATCGTATATAGACTTGTTTATACTGTATTATTGACTGTATGTTTGTTTTACTCCATGTGTAACTCTGTGTCGTTGTATCTGTCGAACTGCTTTGCTTTATCTTGGCCAGGTCGCAATTGTAAATGAGAACTTGTTCTCAACTTGCCTACCTGGTTAAATAAAGGTGAAATAAAAAAATAAAAAATAAAAAATAAAAAAATAAATACACACACACACACGCGCGTTTTCTCCTAAACTACCCTGGAACAGCTATTTGACTCACCTTTCCCTCAGCCCTACATGCCCCTGTTCTTATATCAGTAAACAGCCATTCACCGGTCAGTATGACTAATGCAGTTTGCTGTTATGTAACAACTTAGATTAGTCCATGGAAGAATGTTCAAGTTAAATACTTAAAACCTACAACATGAATGACCACTACAACATGAAACGGATACATGTTGGTCTTGGCAAATTACATTTTTTACATGCAATGTTATGGAAAGTGCTGAGAACCCATTGATCCATCTGTATTATGGTCATGTTCAAGAGACATGAAACAGACTCAAACTTTTAATAACTGAGAACGTACCTGAACATGTACAATAACCTGACAACATACAAACATATCGCTGTTCAGAGTCATAGCAAAAAAAATTATAACGTTTTTCTCATTTTGGGTTCAGGTTGTACCTTCCAGTTTTCTCCCTACTGAAGTCAATCCTGCACTGTGAGAGGAAACGTTCATTCCTTCTGTTCAGTCCCATGCTCAGTCGCTCAGTCAATCAGTCAGTCCGTGGAATGATGATGTCACAGGGAGACACTTAGCGACTACGCAACGTTACGCTCGGCTAATCAGGGGTCAGAGGTCGGCGCTGTCTGTGTGTTCTTAACCTCTTTCCTTCCTGGAAACACTCAGAGCACTTTTTCCATCACCACTTCCACTGGATTCCCCCAAGTCTGTAGGGGCTGGAGCTGTGACCCCTCTCTCTCTCTCTCTCTCTCTCTCTCTCTCTCTGCCCCCCCCCTCTCCCCCTCTTGCTCTTGTTCCCCCTTCTCTCACACAAATGTATGTGCTAATCTTTCCAGTGGAATTCCGTCTTTTTAACTGACAACTAAGGAAATGCCTCTCCAAACTGTCCCCATTACGTTAGCATGTAACGGCTTGTAGCTGCACGTATCACGCTCTGAGCATGGAGGGAGAGATAGAGAGAAAGGGCAAGGGAAAAGGGGGATAACAAGTCATTTATACAACTGAATGCCTTCAACTGAAATGTGTCTTCCGCATTTAACCCAACCCCTCTGAATCAGACATCCACAGCGCCCTGGGAACAGTGGTTTAACTGCCTTGCTCAGGGGCAGAACAACAGGTTTTTACCTTGTCAGGGAGAGAGAGAGAGAGAGAGAGAGAGAGAGAGAGAACAATCTCTCTGGAACAGTCTCCTAATTTCTCCTGAACAGATTAGCAAGGCAACACTTTCACAAGCTCTCTTTTCACTAAAATACCAAAGTCCTGCTAGCCTGTTGATTTCACTCTCTGACACACAGAAGCTGACAGACAGATGCAAACAAAGATGGTGCAAGAAGAGTAGCTGCTGCATGTGCAGTAGCTAATGGGAATGCTAATAAACTAAACTAAACTTAACACAAATGCAAAAACACACCATACGACAGACATGCAATGTTAGATTAATGAGAGGCTAGTTAAGGATCACATTACCCCCACTTTACCTGACACCCTAGACCTACTGCAATTTGCGTACAGATATAAATCGCAATCTCACTGCATACTGCCCTATCCCATCTGGACAAGAGGAATACCTATATAAAAATGCTGTTCATTGACGACAGCTCAACTCATCACTAAGTTCAGGGCCCTGGGTCTGAGCCCCGCCCTGTGCAACTGGGTCCCGGACTTTCTGATGGGTCGACCCCAGGTGGTGAAGTTAAGAAACAACACCTCCACTACGCTGATCCTCAAAACGGGGCCCCACAAGGGTTTGTGCTCAGTCCCCTCCTGTACTCCCTGTTCACCCATAACTGCGTGGCCACGCACGCCTCCAACTCAGTCATCAAGTTTGCAGACGAAATAACAGTGGTAGGAAAATAACATCTCCCTCAACGTCAACAAAACGAAGGAGCTGATGGTGGACTTCAGGAAACAGCAGAGAGAGTACGCCCCTATTCACATCGACTGGACTGCAGTGGAGAAGGTGAAAAGCTTCAAGTTCCTCTGTGTTCACATCACTGACAACCTGAAATGGTCCATTCAAACAGACAGTGTGGTGAAGAAGGCACAACAGCACCTATTCAAACTCAGGAGGCTGAATACATTTGGCTTGGTCCCTAAGTCTCTCACTTAGGGGCCACTGAGAGTCTCTCACTTAGGGGCCACTGAGAGCCTCCTGGCGGGCTGTATTAAAGCCCCGTACGGCAACTGCCAGGTCCGCAACCGCAGGGCTCTCCAGACTGTAGTGTGATAAGCCCAACGCATCACCGGAATCACACTGCCTGCCCTCCAAGACATCTACAGCACCAGGTGTCACAGGAAGGCCAAGAAGATCATCAAGGACCTCAGCCACCAGAGCCACGGCCTGTTCACCCCACTACCATCTAAGTGGGAGACAGTACAGGTCCAACAAAGCTGGGACCGAAAAAGTGAGAAACAGCTTCTATCTCCAGGCCATCAGACTGTTAAATAGTCACCATTAGCCGGCCTCCACCCACTACCCTGGCCTGAACTGTCAATGTTACTATCTGGCTACCACCCGTTACTCTACCCTGCACCTTAGAGACTGCTGCCCTATGTACATAGTCATTGAACACTGGTTACTTTAATAATGTTTACATACGGTTTTACCCACTTTATATGTATATTCTGTATTGTAGTCAAGGCTCATCCTACTGCTGTACACTTGTTCTATTCATATACTGTCCATCCTGTCTATACATCATCATCACACAGTATATTTATATTATGGACTCTGAATTTGCTCCTTCTAATATTTATACATTTCTTAATTCCTTTCTTTTTATTTTGGGGACTTGAGTGTATTGTTTTGTATTGTTTGGTTTTACTGCACTGTTGGAGCTAGAAACAGAAGCATTTCACTACACCCGCGATAACAGCTGCAAAACATGTGTACGCAACCAATAACATGTGATTTGATTTTGATTTGATAGGGTGTGACACACACACACACACACACACACACACACACACACACACACACACACACACACACACACACACATTCTTTAGATTCTTCTATGGGGCAAACCAATTTAGTAAGGGTGTGTGTTCTGTCCTGTTTATAGAAATAGGACATGTTTCAGATACACTCAGATGAAACAGTGTTATATCTCAGACCACACAACCGCACAGAGCAGCTCGTTTGAAGATGCCCTGTACTCAACACCATCCTCCAGCTTTCCTGGTAACTACTGCTACTGATATCTGAAACATGTAAACCATTGTTATCTTCTGCAACGAGCATCAATCACACACTATACTTGACACAGACCAGATCACCCTTACTAAATGGGTTTACCCCATGAAAAAAATCTATGGAATGTGCATGATGTGTGTTTATTGAGGTAGAGCAGGGGTGGAGGGAGAGAGAGAGAGAGAGAGAGAGAGAGAGAGAGAAAGAGAGAGAGAGAGAGAGAAAGAAAGAAAGAAAAACAGGCCTATAGATGGAATGCAAACAGTACAGAAATGTCCCAAACATACCATTAATAGCCAAAAAATACAATCCCTCATTGACAACTTTTTAGTCTTAATGTTCTCTTACAGGAATGACGGTGTGTATTTAGCCATTTGGAACATAAACTTTATTTTTAACAGAAATATAAGCCTTCATTATGAGGAAACACTGAACCAATACAAACACACCCTAAGAACATAAAAGGAACATCACATTAGAAATCAACTGGATAGAATTGAGAAATGCATAGACTCAAACCCCTTCTGGGAGAATTTGAATCAATTAAATGAAAACATTATGGTGAACTGGCTATCCAAAATGGTGATATGTGGAGAAATCACTTTGCAAACCTCTCCAGCAATATAACAAAGAGCCCAGAACAACACAATATACTAGACAAATGACAAATCCTGTGGATGCCCCCCCCCCAAAAAAAAATGATGCACTCTACAACCCAAAAAGGCCTGTGGTGCTGATGGTATTTTAAGAGGAATTTGAATTAACAGCAACTTGGGCAAAATTCTCAGCAGTATCATAAATAGCAGTTGACTTCATGTCGTTGATGAACACACTAAGGATGGGCTACAGCAACATCGAGATCATCTGCACAGGTTCTGTCAGACCTGGGCTCCGAGAGTTAACCAAAAACCAAACAAATACAATGATATTCCAAAAGAGTTGGGGAAATAAGGATCACAGATGTACTGTACATAAATTATACTATTTGGAAATAAGGATCACAGATGTACATAAATTATTCTATTTGGAAATAAGGATCACAGATGTACTGTACATAAATTATACTATTTGGAAATAAGGATCACAGATGTACTGTACATAAATTATACTATTTGGATAAAGTTCTATTGGAACACACCAAAAACGACACATATCCAGGACTAAACATCAGCAACGCAGGTAGCTTTCACATGGCGGTGAACGAGCTGAGACAAAGCAAGAAGGGCATTCTACGCCATTAAAAGGAACATTGAAGTCGAAATTCCAATTAGAATCTGACTCAAAATGTTCCTATCAACCAGTTTCTCTATATGGCAGAGAAGTATGGGGTGAAACAAGAGAAGAGTCCCCTCAACCAGTCGATTCTGAGGCTCGGTTCACTAACCCAAACCAACCCCATAGAGCCTCAGGAAAGCACTCAGGAAATCTGGCCAAATATTCCAAAACTCAAATTAAAATATGTAATCTATTGGAAAGTAAGTAAACTTCAATGCTATTTGGCTTTAAACAGACAGTAAATGGTGGCAGACTATCTGACCACTGTGACTGATAGAAAACTGAGGAAAACACTGACTAGGTACAGACTCAGTGAGCAAAGTCTGGCCATAGAAATAGTCGTCACAGACAAACCGGGCTGCCCAGACAGGACAGGCTGTGCTCACTCTGCTCCAGGAGAGAGGTAGAGACAGAGCTGCATTCACTGTTACACTGTGACAAATACTCAGAACTAAGAGAATCTTTCTTTCCCAAAGTTGTCATTCAGTACAAGGAATGTAAAACTATAAAAATAAATATGCAGTTTTGGCAGCCAAATATGTGTCCTCCTGCCACAATATCTGTCCTCCTGCCACAGCCAGTGAAAAGTGCAATGTAAAGTCAATAATATTTACAATTTACTTTTTTTTTGTCTTTCATACCATGTCATGTGTCTTCTCAGTCATGTTGATACTGGTCTACTGCTATTGCTTTAATGTATTATTATACTCATTAATGTTGTTGTATTAGTTGCTGTTAATGGTAATCACATTTCCACTACTACTAAACTCAGCAAAAAAATAAACATCCTCTCACTGTCAACTGTTTTTATTTTCAGCAAACTTAACGTGTAAATATTTGTATGAGCATAACAAGATTCAACATTCAACATAAACTGAACAAGTTCCGCAGACATGTGACTAACAGAAATTGAATAATATGTCCCTGAACAAAGGGGGGTGGGTCAAAATCAAACGTAACAGTCAGTATCTGGTGTGGCCACCAGCTGCATTAAGTACTGCAGTGCATCCCCTCCTCATGGACTGCACCAGATTTGCCAGTTCTTGCTGGGACCCTGGGCATCTTTCTTTTGGTGTTTTTCAGAGTCAGTAGAAAGGCCTCTTTAGTGTCCTAAGTTTTCATTACTGTGACCTTACTTGCCTACCGTCTGTAAGCTGTTAGTGTCTTAAAAACCGTTCCAAGAGTGCATGTTCATTAATTAATTGTTTATGGTTCATTGAACAAGCATGAGGAACAGTGTTTAAACCCTTTACAATGAAGATCTGTAAAGTTATTTGGATTTTTTTTAATTATCTTTGAAAGACGGTCCTGAAAAACGTTTCCTTTTGTTGTTGAGTTTAGTATTATTTCTGCCTTGTTCCTGTTAGTCCCACCATTGTAGTTGTATGTGTACTTTGATAATGTAAGAAATTAACTTGCCAAGTAAAACAAGTCTACTGAATTGAATTGCGAGAGAGAGAGAGAGAGAGAGAGAGAGAGAGAGAGAGAGAGAGAGAGAAAGAGAGAGAGAGAGAGAGAGAGATAATCTGGTGTTTCTGTTCCCAACCAAGGAGGGCCTACAGCAGCACCTAGATATTATGCACAGATTAAATCTCATTAAGATAAAAAATAATGGTGTTCCAAAAAAGGTCCAGTTGCCAGGACCACAAATACAAATTCCATCTAAACACCGTTGCCCTAGAGCACACAAAAAACTAGACATACCCCGGCCTAAACATCAGCGCCACAGGTAATTTCCACAAAGCTGTGAACGATCTAAGAGACAAGGCAAGAAGGGCCTTCTATGCCATCAAAAGGAACATAAAATTTGACATACCAATTAGGATTTGGCTATAAATACTTGAATCAGTTATAGAACCCATTGCTCTTTATGGTTGTGAGGTGTGGGGTCCGCTCACCAACCAAGAATTCACAAAATTGGAGAAACACCAAATTGAGACTCTGCATGCAGAATTCTGCAAAAATATCCTATGTGTACAACGTAGAACACCAAATAATGCAAGCAGAGCAGAATTAGGCCAATACACGCTAATTATCAAAATCCAGAAAATAGCCGTTAAATTCTACAACCACCTAAAAGGAAGCGATTCCCAAACCTTCCATAACAAAGCCATCACCTACAGAGAGATGAACCTGGAGAAGAGTCCCCTAAGCAAGCTGGTCCTGGGGCTCTGTTCACAAACACAAACACACCTCACAGAGCCCTAGGACAGCAGCACAATTAGACCCAACCAAATCATGAGATTTCAAAAAGATAATTGTTTGACACATTGAAAAAAATTACAAAAAAACGGAGCAAACTAGAATGCTATTTAGCCCTAAACAGAGAGTACACAGTGGCAGAATACCTGACCACTGTGACTGACCCAAACTTAAGGAAAGCTTTGACTATATATATAGACTCAGTGAGCATAGTCTTACTGTCATGTACTGTCATGTTGTGTCTTGTCTCTGTCCTTTCCTTTCACCCTGTCTCCCTCTGCTGGTCGTCTTAGGTTACCTTTTCTCCCCCGCTTCCCCCCAGCTGTTCCTTGTCTCCTCCTAACTACCCATTCACCCCGTTTCCCACCTGTTCCCTTTTTCCCTCTGATTAGGTCCCTATATCTCTCTCTGTTTTTGTTCCTGTCCTTGTCGGATTCTTGTTTGTTGTGTTTCATGCCTGAGCCAGACTATCGTCATGTTTGCTGTAACCTTGTCCTGTCCTGTCGGAATCTGCCGGTCTATCTGAGCCTACCTATGTTTAGTTATTAAAGAAGCTCTGTTTAAGTTAGTTCGCTTTTGGGTCCTCATTCACTCACCGTAACAGAAGAATCCGACCAAGAATGGACCCAGCGACTTCGGATCCTCTCCACTCAGCCGTCGAGATCCAGGGAGCGATGCTTGGCAGACACGAGCAGGAATTGTCTGCTGCTCGACATGCCGTTGAGACCCTGGCCACCCAAGTCTCCAACCTCACAGAACAGGTTCACCATCTCCGCCTCGATCCACCGGCCACTTCCAGGGCTTTCGAATCTCCGGAGCCCAGAATCAATAACCCGCCGTGTTACTCTGGGGAGCCCACTGAATGCCGCTCGTTCCTCACCCAGTGTGATATTGTGTTTTCTCTCCAGCCCAACACTTACTCCAGGAGCACTGCTCGTGTCGCCTACGTCATATCTCTCCTTATTGGACGGGCTCGTGAGTGGGGCACGGCAATCTGGGAGGCAAGGGCTGAGTGTACTAACCAGTATCAGGACTTTAAGGAGGAGATGATACGGGTTTTTGATCGATCTGTTTTTGGGGAGGAGGCTTCCAGGGCCCTGTCTTCCCTATGTCAAGGCAATCGATCCATAACAGACTACTCTATTGAGTTTCGCACTCTTGCTGTCTCCAGTGGCTGGAACGAGCCGGCCTTGCTCGCTCGTCTTCTGGAGGGTCTCCGCGCAGAGGTAAAGGATGAGATTCTCTCCCGGGAGGTTCCTTCCAGCGTGGATTCCTTGATTGAACTCGCTATTCGCATTGAGCGACGGGTTGATCTTCGTCACCGAGCTCGTGGAAAGGAGCTCGCGCTCTCCGTCGCCCCCCTCTCCGCATCACTACCATCTTCCTCTGCCGGCTCGGGTGCTGAGCCCATGCAGCTGGGAGGTATCCGCATCTCGACTAAGGAGAGGGAACGGAGAATCACCAACCGCCTCTGTCTCTATTGCGGTTCCGCTGGTCATTTTGTCACTTCATGTCCAGTAAAAGGCCAGAGCTCGTCAGTAAGCGGAGGGCTACTGGTGAGCGCTACTACTCCTGTCTCTCCTTCAAGATCCTGCACTACCTTGTCGGTCCATCTACGCTGGACCGGTTCGTCAGCTTCCTGCAGTGCCTTAATAGACTCTGGGGCGGAGGGCTGTTTTATGGACGAGACCTGGGCTCGGGAACATGACATTCCTCTCAGACAGTTAAAAGAGCCCACGGCCTTGTTCGCCCTGGATGGTAGTCCTCTCCCCAGGATTCAGCGTGAGACGCTACCTTTAACCCTCACTGTTTCTGGTAATCATAGCGAAACCATTTCTTTTTTGATTTTTCGTTCACCTTTTACACCTGTTGTTTTGGGCCATCCCTGGCTAGTTTGTCATAATCCTTCCATTAATTGGTCTAGTAATTCTATCCTCTCCTGGAACGTCTCTTGTCATGTGAAATGTTTAATGTCTGCTATCCCTCCTGTTTCCTCTGTCTCTTCTTCACAGGAGGAGCCTGGTGATTTGACAGGGGTGCCGGAGGAATATCACGATCTGCGCACGGTGTTCAGTCGGTCCAGGGCCACCTCTCTTCCTCCACACCGGTCGTATGATTGTAGTATTGATCTCCTTCCGGGAACCACTCCCCCCCGGGGTAGACTATACTCTCTGTCGGCTCCCGAACGTAAGGCTCTCGAGGATTATTTGTCTGTAGCTCTTGACGCCGGTACCATAGTCCCCTCCTCCTCTCCCGCCGGAGCGGGGTTTTTTTTTGTCAAGAAGAAGGACGGGTCTCTGCGCCCCTGCATAGATTATCGAGGGCTGAATGACATAACAGTTAAGAATCGTTATCCGCTTCCTCTTATGTCCTCAGCCTTCGAGATCCTGCAGGGAGCCAGGTTTTTCACTAAGTTGGACCTTCGTAACGCTTACCATCTCGTGCGCATCAGGGAGGGGGACGAGTGGAAGACGGCGTTTAACACTCCGTTAGGGCACTTTGAATACCGGGTTCTTCCTTTCGATCTCGCTAACGCTCCAGCTGTCTTTCAGGCATTAGTCAATGATGTCCTGAGAGACATGCTGAACATCTTTGTTTTCGTTTACCTTGACGATATCCTGATTTTTTCACCGTCACTCCAGATTCATCTTCAGCACGTTCGAGTGTCCTCCAGCGCCTTTTAGAGAATTGTCTTTTTGTGAAGGCTGAGAAGTGCACTTTTCATGCCTCCTCCGTCATATTTCTCGGTTCTGTTATTTCCGCTGAAGGCATTAAGATGGATCCCGCTAAGGTCCAAG
>NC_048565.1:84950437-84997937 GCF_013265735.2 Oncorhynchus mykiss
AGGTAATAACATGTTTAGGTGTAGTCATAAAGGTAATAACATGTTTTAGGTGTAGTCATAAAGGTAATAACATGTTTTAGTTGAGGTCATAAAGGTAATAACATGTTTTAGTTGAGGTCATAAAGGTAATAACATGATTTAGTTGAGGTCATAAAGGTAATAACATGTTTTAGGTGAGGTCATAAAGGTAATAACATGTTTTAGTTGAGGTCATAAAGGTAATAACATGATTTAGTTGAGGTCATAAAGGTAATAACATGATTTAGTTGAGGTCATAAAGGTAATAACATGTTTTAGGTGTAGTCATAAAGGTAATAACATGTTTTAGGTGTAGTCATAAAGGTAATAACATGTTTTAGTTGAGGTCATAAAGGTAATAACATGTTTTAGTTGAGGTCATAAAGGTAATAACATGATTTAGTTGAGGTCATAAAGGTAATAACATGTTTTAGGTGAGGTCATAAAGGTAATAACATGTTTTAGGTGTAGTCATAAAGGTAATAACATGTTTTAGTTGAGGTCCTAAAGGTAATAACATGTTTTAGTTGAGGTCATAAAGGTAATAACATGTTTTAGGTGTAGTCCTAAAGGTAATAACATGTTTTAGGTGAGGTAATAAAGGTAATAACATGTTTTAGGTGAGGTCATAAAGGTAATAACATGTTTTAGGTGTAGTCATAAAGGTAATAACATGTTTTAGTTGAGGTCATAAAGGTAATAACATGTTTTAGGTGTAGTCATGAAGGTAATAACATGTTTTAGTTGAGGTCATAAAGGTAATAACATGTTTTAGTTGTAGTCCTAAAGATAATAACATGTTTTAGTTGTAGTCCTAAAGGTAATAACATGTTTTAGTTGAGGTCATAAAGGTAATAACATGTTTTAGTGGAGGTCATAAAGGTAATAACATGTTTTAGTTGAGGTAATAAAGGTAATAACATGTTTTAGTTGAGGTCATAAAGGTAATAACATGTTTTAGTTGAGGTCCTAAAGGTAATAACATGTTTTAGGTGTAGTCATAAAGGTAATAACATGTTTTAGTTGAGGTCATAAAGGTAATAACATGTTTTAGGTGTAGTCATAAAGGTAATAACATGTTTTAGTTGAGGTCATAAAGGTAATAACATGTTTTAGGTGTAGTCATAAAGGTAATAACATGTTTTAGGTGAGGTCCTAAAGGTAATAACATGTTTTAGGTGTAGTCATAAAGGTAATAGCATGTTTTAGGTGTAGTCATAAAGGTAATAACATGTTTTAGGTGTAGTCATAAAGGTAATAGCATGTTTTAGGTGTAGTCATAAAGGTAATAGCATGTTTTAGGTGTAGTCATAAAGGTAATAACATGTTTTAGTTGAGGTCATAAAGGTAATAACATGTTTTAGTTGTAGTCATGAAGGTAATAACATGTTTTAGGTGAGGTCCTAAAGGTAATAACATGTTTTAGTGGAGGTCATAAAGGTAATAGCATGTTTTAGGTGTAGTCATAAAGGTAATAACATGTTTTAGTTGAGGTCATAAAGGTAATAACATGTTTTAGTTGTAGTCCTAAAGGTAATAACATGTTTTAGGTGAGGTCCTAAAGGTAATAACATGTTTTAGGTGAGGTCCTAAAGGTAATAACATGTTTTAGGTGTAGTCATAAAGGTAATAACATGTTTTAGGTGAGGTCCTAAAGGTAATAACATGTTTTAGGTGTAGTCAAAAAGGTAATAGCATGTTTTAGGTGTAGTCATAAAGGTAATAACATGTTTTAGTTGAGGTCATAAAGGTAATAACATGTTTTAGTTGTAGTCATGAAGGTAATAACATGTTTTAGTTGAGGTCATAAAGGTAATAACATGTTTTAGTTGTAGTCATGAAGGTAATAACATGTTTTAGTTGAGGTCATAAAGGTAATAACATGTTTTAGTTGTAGTCCTAAAGATAATAACATGTTTTAGTTGAGGTCATAAAGGTAATAACATGTTTTAGGTGAGGTCCTAAAGGTAATGACATGTTTTAGTTGAGGTCATAAAGGTAATACTTGTTAAATCTGACTGACACACACACATACACACACACATACACAAACGCACACACACACACACACACACTCACACAGAACACACACACACACAGGTTGTTTAGTCTGCATCTTCTAAATCCTGTCTGAGATGGGTAATGTCACTGTAGTTAAACACAGAAGAGATGCCTTGGGCTTCCTCCACCACTGCCCAATCACTGTAAACACACTGTGTCAGGTAAAGACTGATTATAATGCTTCTAAACAGGACATACACACACACACACACACACACACACACACACACACACACACACACACACACACACACACACACAAGCATAGGACACACACACAAGCATAGGACACATTTGACATACACACACACAGGACACACACAGGACACACACATACACACGGCATTCACACAGGATTTGATTTGAGTTGTCACACACAAACAGAAAGAGCAGGACAGACAGTCTAAAATAATCCCTTTCACTCTTCTCCCAGGCTCTAACTCACAACTTTCAGAATCGTTACACAACATCACAGAGCACCTTCAATGTTACTGACCTAGAAAAGTCCAGGCACTTTCTGGATCTAAGGGACAGTACTTCTGAGAAAGGTCTAAGGAAAACACACCACACAAGCTAAAACAATCTGGGCCCGGTTTCCCAAAACCATCTTAAGGCTAAGTATAGCATGGCCAGTTCATTAGAGGAGATAAACCGGGCCCTGGCCAGTTCATACGAGGTGACAAACCGGGCCCTGGCCAGTTCATAAGAGTAGAAAAACCAGCCCTGGCCAGTTCATTAGAGGAGATAAACCAGGCCCTGGCCAGTTCATTAGAGGAGATAAACCGGGCCCTGGCCAGTTCATAGGAGGAGACAAACCGGGCCCTGGCCAGTTCATAGGAGGAGACAAACCGGGCCCTGGCCAGTTCATTAGAGGAGATAAACCGGGCCCTGGCCAGTTCATAGGAGGAGACAAACCGGGCCCTGGCCAGTTCATTAGAGGAGATAAACCGGGCCCTGGCCAGTTCATAGGAGGAGACAAACCGGGCCCTGGCCAGTTCATAGGAGGAGACAAACCGGGCCCTGGCCAGTTCATAGGAGGAGACAAACCGGGCCCTTCCAGTTCATTAGAGGAGATAAACCGGGCCCTGGCCAGTTCATTAGAGGAGATAAACCGGGCCCTGGCCAGTTCATAGGAGGAGACAAACCGGGCCCTGGCCAGTTCAAAAGAGGAGACAAACCGGGCCCTGGCCAGTTCAAAAAAGGAGACAAACCGGGCCCTGGCCAGTTCATTAGAGGAGATAAACCGGGCCCTGGCCAGTTCATTAGAGGAGATAAACCGGGCCCTGGCCAGTTCATTAGAGGAGATAAACCGGGCCCTGGCCAGTTCATACGAGGTGACAAACCGGGCCCTGGCCAGTTCATAAGAGTAGAAAAACCAGCCCTGGCCAGTTCATTAGATGAGATAAACAAGGCCCTGGCCAGTTCATTAGAGGAGATAAACCGGGCCCTGGCCAGTTCATTAGTGGAGATAAACCGGGCCCTGGCCAGTTCATTAGAGGAGATTTTTTATTTTTTTATTTCACCTTTATTTAACCAGGTAGGCTAGTTGAGAACAAGTTCTTATTTGCAACTGCGACCTGGCCAAGATAAAGCATAGCAGTATGAGCAGACAACACAGAGTTACACATGGAGTAAACAATTAACAAGTCAATAACACAGTAGAAAACAAAGGGGGAGTCTATATACAATGTGTGCAAAAGGCATGAGGTAGGCGAATAATTACAATTTTGCAGATTAACACTGGAGTGATAAATGATCAGATGGTCATGTACAGGTAGAGATATTGGTGTGCAAAAGAGCAGAAAAGTAAATAAATAAAAACAGTATGGGGATGAGGTAGGTGAAAATGGGTGGGCTATTTACCAATAGACTATGTACAGCTGCAGCTGCAGCTGATAAACCGGGCCCTGGCCAGTTCATTAGAGGAGATAAACCGGGCCCTGGCCAGTTCATTAGAGGAGATAAACCGGGCCATGGCCAGTTCATACGAGGTGACAAACCGGGCCCTGGCCAGTTCATAGGAGGAAACAAACCGGGTCCTGGCCAGTTTAAACGAGGCGACAAACTGGGCTTGAATCCCCGAGCTGACAAGGTAAAAATGTGTCGTTCTACCCCTGAACGAGGCAGATAACCCACTGTTCCTAGGCCTTCATTGAAAATAAGAATTTGTTCTTATTAACTGACTTGTCTAGTTAAATAAAGGTAAAATGTTAGTTTTTTAAAATAAATACGAGGAGACAAACCGGGCCCTGGCCAGTTCATAAGAGGAGACAAATGGAAATAAGAGGCTGGCGAGAGACATGAGCAGAGTAATATCTGAGTAGAGAGGTAGTGAACATACCTTGTCTGAGTTACAGTACAATAGCCTGAACACACACATGTACACACACACACACATGTACACACACACACATACACACACACGTACTGTACACACACACGTGACCGGCTGATCTATTGGGCTCATACGTCACCCTGCTCTGGTCATCCAGGTATCGGTCGGACAGTGCGCTGTTTGAGTGGGAAGTACTGGTGGCCTACCTTGGCCAAGGACGTGAGGGTTTATGTGTCCTCCTGCTCGGTGTGCGCCCAGTGTAAGGCTCCTAGGCACCTGCCAAGAGGTAAGTTACAACCCTTACCCTTTCCACAACGGCCTTGGTCGCACCTGTCGGTGGATTTCCTTACCGATCTTCCTCCCTCACAGGGTAACACCACGATCCTGGTTGTTGTGGATCGGTTTTCTAAGTCCTGCCGTCTCCTCCTTCTGCCCGGTCTCCCTACGGCCCTACAGACTGTGGAAGCCTTGTTTACGCACGTCTTCCGGCACTACGGGGTTCCTGAGGATATAGTGTCTGATCGAGGTCCCCAGTTCACGTCAAGGATCTGGAGGGCGTTCATGGAACGTCTGGGGGTCTCGATCAGCCTTACCTCAGGTTTTCACCCCGAAAGTAACGGACAGGTGGAGAGAGTGAACCAGAATGTGGGTAGTGTGAGCGGACCAAGTAATTGGGCGTCACTCTAAAGCGGAAAGGTGGAATAAACGAGTCAGGAGTAGGTTTTCTTGATTGAACACAGTTCTCTATTGAGGGCATTTGGTCAACACAACACTCCAACATAATCAATGAAAATCTCCCAAGGAAAAACATACATCTTCTTCTCCAGATGAAACAGGAACACAATATGATTATCTCGTATTGTCTCCCCTGCCTTGTTGGGCTACTATACGTGAGCCCAGCCTGCCCTCTGGTGGTCCTTCCACAGTAGGTATCTGAGGTCTTATTGCCAGGACCAGCCGGGGGAGTGGGCGGCGTTCGTGCCCTGGGCAGAGATGGCCCAGAACTCGTTTCGCCACTCCTCCACTAACCTCTCCCCCTTCCAGTGTGTACTGGGGTATCAGCCGGTTCTGGCTCCTTGGCATCAGAGTCAGACCGAGGCTCCTGCGGTGGACGACTGGTGGACCGGGTCTGGCTCTCGACCCGAAACCTGCCCCTCCGCCTGCTCTGCCGGAAGCTGGGTCCTCGGTTTGTGGGGCCATTCAAAGTCCTGAGGAGACTGAACGAGGTGAGTTACAGGTTACAGCTTCCCCCCGATTACCGTATTAACCCCTCGTTCCATGTGTCTCTCCTCAGGCTGGTGGTGGCTGGTCTGCTCCAGGAGTCTGAGCTGCGAAAGGTTCCTCCACCCCCTCTGGACATCGAGGATGCCCCGGTGTACACCGTTTGCTCCATACTGGATTCGAGGCGTCGGGCGAGGGGCCTTCAGTACCTCGTGCATTTTCCATTTGTTTTGTCTTGTTTTCTCGCACACCTGGTTTACATTCCCTCATTATTTGATGTGTATTTAACCCTCTGTTCCCCCCATGTCTGTATGTGGAATTGTTTGTTGTTACGTGTATGTGTGCATCAGACTGGTTTGCACCGGGTTATGTCAACCTGTATTTGTTTATTGTTCTTAGTGCTGTGTGTCTGTTCGCCGTAATAAAGGGCTCCATTTTCTACCCAATTCTGCTCTCCTGCGCCTGACTTCCCTGCAGCCAGTTGAGCATACCTTACAAATTGTCACGAATCCCGTTTCCTGAGTCTGTTTTTTGCCTATGTTCTGTCCTGGAGAGTTTTTACGGCGTCCTGGAACGCACCCTGTCTGGTTGCCGGGCAATGTAGCCAGTTGGGGTTTCTGATTACCCGCACCTGTATCCCATCAGCTATCTGCACACCTGGTCCTGATCATCTCTCCTCTTCATAAGCCCGGACCTGACATCCATTCCCTGCCGGATCGTTAGCCATGAACTGTATGTTGTGCCAGAGTATCAGCCTCAAGTTGGATAGAAGTTGTTTTGTTGTTTGTTACGTATTGCTTGCCTTGAACTTACCTCTGTTTGTTCTGTCTTCAGTTACTCACCCGGATCATTTACCCCATTCCCGCCTGGTCGACAGAAGATTCCGCTTCCCCATTGGATCCACCTATTTACTCCCATCAACTCATCACCGCTACCCGCTACACCACCTGGATATATCTACCCATTCACTTGTAAATAAATACTCACCTTTTTCCTACTCTCCTTGTCCTGGTCTGCTTCTGGGTTCGACTTTGAAGAATCGTGACAGAACGATCCGGCCAAGAATGAACCCAGCGGACCTGGATTCCGTTTGCCATGCCATTACCCAGCAGGGGAAGACATTGGGACAACACAAGACGGAGCTACAGGAGATAGCGGTTGCAATCCAGAAATTATCTGCTAGATTGACACAGATCCAGGATCAGCTCAGTTTGCTGGCGATTCATTCACCACCTGTTTCACCCATCTCACCTGCCGTGCCTGATGCGTTTTCCTTCCGTGAACCCAAGGTACTGATAAATATGAAGGGGATTTGGGAAGATGCTGTTCGTTTCTTATGCAGTGTGGGTTAGTGTTTGATCTGCAGCCCCATTCTTACGCCACTGACAAGGCTAGGATAGCCTTTGTTATTGAACTGCTGCGTGGAAGAGCTCTGGAATGGGCTTCAGCCGTTTGGGAACGACAGGGGACCTGCATGTCTTCATACCAGGAATTCACGGGAGAGCTGAGAAGGCTTTTTGATCATCCAGTCCGAGGTAAGGACGCAGCTAAACGTTTGTTCACTCTTCGCCAAAGAGCTCGCAGTGTGGCAGACTTTATGATCGAGTTCAGGACATTGTCTGTGGAGAGTGGTTGGAATGAGGAGTCACTACAAGCGGCTTTTTACCAGGGGTTGTCGGAGCAACTCAAGGACGAGCTGATATCCTATCCAGAGCCTAGTGATCTAGACAGCTTGGTCACTTTATCTATTCGGGTAGATAATAGAGTCCGAGAGAGAAGGAGGGAGAAGCAGTGGGACCCATCCAATCAATCAGCAACTCGGTTACCATTCGGTTCAGGAAGTGAACCAGAACGTATTGATCGTTATTCCTCACACGTGATTAGTGGAGGGGTCTTGCCACCAGATCCTGAACCAATGCAAGTGGGGCGACACGGGCTAACTAAGGAGGAGCGCCAACGTAGACGTGAGACCAACAGCTGTTTCTACTGTGGTAGCTTAGGACATTACATCTCCAATTGTCCACAGCGCTCGTTAAACTGCCCGGCTCGCTAGTTTTGGGAGGAATTTTAGCGAGCCAGATTCAACCTCTCCAGACTTCTTCATGACTTCTCCATGACTTTTGACCAAAATTCCAGGTCTCTACGTTCAGGTTTCATGGGAGATCTATTGACATCATGGGAGCTATTTTGTCAATTAGGCTATTCTAAGAATTATTTTTACAAATTACATGGCCAATATTGTATTGTGGGGAATCCCAGCTTTCCAAAGGTGACAGATTAATTTCTCAACTCCCAATATCGAGTGCTTGAGAGATGATTTTACAACCGGAGTATGACTCGTTGGTTTATTAACGCACCAGTTCATCAACTGAGTGTCGGTGTTACGAAACCAAACCTTCGGGATATTGTTCCATTCGCTTTAGCTAGAGGTCCTAAGCCTAGTGACAGGGTCTGTAATCTGAATGAACGTGTGCATTTATGTGAGAAACCAGTGTGGGCGCCTAAGTAGTGCCTGTGCCCAGGGGACAGCATCTTACCGAGTTCACGGCCAGCTCCGTCTTGGCCTCTTGGTCGTCCAATCGGATTATTACTGTTTGTAAACTGAGACACTGACTCACTATCACCTTAATTGGCAGCACCTTATGTGCTAATCAACCAGACTTGTCAGCTGGACATGGTTGCTGCTGCCCCCTGGGGGATGGAGTGTGTCTGTCTATGTCCTAAAACTAACCTGGCCCCCATATAACTGTCGGCCATTTGAGGTTACTCACAAGTGCCGGTGGATAGGTTTTATGTCATAGGACTTGCCAATGACATTAATACATGCAATTGCAAAATAGTTAACTACTAACTAACTACTATAACTAGACTGGCTACATGATATGTTTTGAATTGGCTATCTACAGTAGTTAGTCTGTTTTACAGGCTACCTGCTGCGCCAATGTCTCTATCTGTCATAGGGCAAAGGGCCCCTCACACTGGTACACCATCCACACAGCAGGGCTTTTCATGACCATGTGAACCCTGTTAGCTGACCAAAACTTAGCTAGAACTTGGCAACTAACTCACTTAATAATAACAAGTAATATCAACAAATATGAACATGCGGCTGCAAGTGTCTCTGTGCTTTGGTCTCCAAAGCGCATCTCGTGATGCCCTCTGTAGAGGTTAGGAGAACAGTGCGCAACACATCGCCCTCGGAGGACACTGAACCAATTCTGATCGGAGTAATTGTTTGATATTGTGATTTGTGAGTGACTTAAATCTACATTCTGCTTATTTTATTTGACTTGTCCCAGACACGTGTTAGTGTGGAGAGCCCTGCACACATGGGGCATATGCACAGGCACACGATGCAGACACACACAACACTCCATTCTCCTGTCATTTTTTTTTTTTTTTTTATCCTTTGTTTAACTAGGCAAGTAATGAACCAATTCGTTCTCTGGTCTCCATTTTTCCACACAGACAGATTTGGAGACTGCACCTCTGGGCCCTGATCATAGGCAGTGCACTATAAAGGGAATAGGGCACCATTTGCAATGCAGACAATTGTCTGTACAATACCCTGCAGTAAATCTAACTAGGTTTTCCTCTCTAGATCCCTGTTTGAGTTGGCTCCACTAAATCACATATCTAATCTCATGATTAATGGCACGCAGCGCATTGAATGGAAATAAAACATGTTGTTCATTTGCATTCTTGCAGGGAAATACGGGAATATTGCCCAGTGCTTTGGTTCCAGACCTGGCTTCAAACACTATTTGAAATAATTTAAAATACTTTATCTGGGCTTGATTGAGCTTGCCTGACACCATAGAACCAATAGACTAGTCACCAGAAGTGCAAACCCCTCGCATCTGTCACTCCAGTCCATGCAGACCAGAGTAAGTAGTATATGCATTCAGTTCTGTTTGGTTCAATTTGGGCCGAGATCAAATGTATCTGATGATTTATGCATAATATATACACTGGATGGTGCCCACATTGATTGTGTCCGCACTTATAAATATCTGGGTATTTGGATTGACAGAAAACTATTTTCCAAAAATTAATATTGATGAGTTAGTTAATAATTCAAATGGGCTTCCTTCAGAGGCATAAGTCATTTTGTTTCAGGTGACGTTAATTCGGGCTTTAGACTACGGTGATATCATCTATATGAATGCAGCTGCCACTGTATTGAAGCCATTGGATGCAGTTTATCTTAGTGTACTATGCTTTATTACAGGCAATAAGTACAGTACACAAAAAGTAGTCTTGCCCTATCTGACATCTCATCTCTTTTTGTTTATAAAGCCATTTTGTGCAATCTTCCTCCATACCTTACTTTATGGTTGAATTACAGACATACCGGTCATCGGACCAGATCACAAGGATGGCTAACTCAAGAGATCCATTCAGTCTCCACTGAGTTAGATAGATCTGTCTCCACTGAGTTCGATGGATCTGTCTCCACTGAGTTCGATGGATCTGTCTCCACTGAGTTCGATGGATCTGTCTCCACTGAGTTAGATAGATCTGCCTCCTCTGAGTTAGATAGATCTGTCTCCACTGAGTTAGATGGATCTGTCTCCTCTGAGTTAGATAGATCTGTCTCCTCTGAGTTAGATAGATCTGTCTCCTCTGAGTTAGATAGATCTGTCTCCTCTGAGATAGATGGATCTGTCTCCTCTGAGTTAGATATATCTGTCTCCTCTGAGTTAGATAGATCTGTCTCCTCTGAGATAGATGGATCTGTCTCCTCTGAGTTAGATGGATCTGTCTCCTCTGAGTTAGATATATCTGTCTCCTCTGAGTTAGATATATCTGTCTCCTCTGAGTTAGATAGATCTGTCTCCTCTGAGATAGATGGATCTGTCTCCTCTGAGTTAGATGGATCTGTCTCCTCTGAGTTAGATAGATCTGTCTCCTCTGAGTTAGATAGATCTGTCTCCTCTGAGTTAGATAGATCTGTCTCCTCTGAGTTAGATAGATCTGTCTCCTCTGAGTTAGATAGATCTGTCTCCTCTGAGTTAGATGGATCTGTCTCCACTGAGTTAGATGGATCTGTCTCCTTTGAGTTAGATAGATCTGCATTTCGTTTTTTTGGAACTTGCTTGTGGAATGATTTCCACAACTCTCTAAAATGAGATGTTTTGGTGCCGCTAGGGCAGTTCAGATGAATGGTTGATTACTTTTTTACGGAGGAATTTGTTTGTTTTTCATGATTGTGTTTTGTAAATTACTTATCTTAAATTGCTTGTAAATATTTTATGTTTTTACTGCATTTGAATTGTAAATACCGTGAATTTGTATCATTGTGTGTTGGGCTCCCTTGTAAAACAGGACTTGGTCTCAATGGGGATACCTTGTTAAAATACATTTAAATGAAATTAATGGCTGTATTTGACCTCTCATTTCAAATATTTCTGTTTGTTGCAGAAAAAAGATTCTCTGTTGCAAGCATACTCCAAATCTTTTGTAATGGTAGTGGTTTGTCTGAAAGACTGATGAGAGCTGACTCAATAAGTATTTGTGTTTGGTAAAGGTCTGGAGTTATGACTCTGGAGGTAAAGGAATAGGGGTCTATGCCTGGAGGTAAAGGTCTGGAGTTATGACTCTGGAGGTAAAGGAATAGGGGTCTATGCCTGGAGGTAAAGGTCTGGAGTTATGACTCTGGAGGTAAAGGAATAGGGGTCTATGCCTGGAGGTAAAGGAATAGGGTTCTAGGTCTGGAGGTAAAGGAACAGGGTTCTAGGTCTGGAGGTAAAGTTCTGAAGGTAAATGAATATGGTTCTAGGTCTGGAGGTAAATGTCTAGAGGTAAAGGAATGGGGTTCTAGGTCTGGAGGTAAAGGAATGGGGGTCTATGCCTGGAGGTAAAGGAATAGGGTTCTAGGTCTGGAGGTAAAGGAATAGGGGTCTATGCCTGGAGGTAAAGGAATAGGGTTCTAGGTCTGGAGGTAAAGGAATAGGGTTCTAGGTCTGGAGGTAAAGGAACAGGGTTCTAGGTCTGGAGGTAAAGGAACAGGGTTCTAGGTCTGGAGGTAAAGTTCTGAAGGTAAATGAATATGGTTCTAGGTCTGGAGGTAAAGGTCTGAAGGTAAATGAATATGGTTCTAGGTCTGGAGGTAAAGGTCTACAGGTAAAGGAATGGGGTTCTAGGTCTGGAGGTAAAGGAACAGGGTTCTAGGTATGTATAGGTGTTCTCATCTTAAACACAGGCATTAAGAATGCAAGATTAAACATGACAGTCAGCTTTTTCCAGTCAGTTTTCAAACCAGGAGAACATCTATGTCTCCTAAGTGTTCATATTTTAACCACTAGTGTTAACTTCCCCATCGTCCTGTTTAGAGTGCATTTAGTTATTAGAAATTTATGTGATTTCCAATGCCTTTTATTCAGGTCAGTGTTAGGAAGTATGTCACCTTACCTTCATTTCAGAATAACTGAACAGGACATTTGATTCGAGACATTTTTTCAATCACGTTGTGTTGTTGTTACGCGACTGTGATGAGTTGATTTTTGTTAACTCTCTGTCTGTCTGTATGTTTATCTGCCTGTGCATGTTTATGCAGTGAAAAAGGGCACATTCTTTCTCAAACAATGAACACATTTATCCTTTTTAAAAATAGCCTACAAGCCTGGATCTGTCATTTTTTGATACTCCCATCAATTATTACAGACTTGAAAAGAAAATGACACATAATTTAAGTCCCCAATTCCAAGTTATGTAATGTATGTAGGTCTAACATACAGAGTGATCACTCCAGATTCAAGTCATCCTCAGTCATGTTTAAGGCTGGGAAACCAGCACTAGATCCTCAGTCATGTTTAAGGCTGGGATACTGTGACGACCCTCCCACTCTGTCTGCTGTATTCTGTCTTTGTTCTTGTTTCCTTATTAGGATGCCGGTGGGCGGAGTTGGGAGGGTCGTCAGCTTCATGGGAAACACCTGGGCCAGGTGTCTCCCAGGATAAATAGACCTCTTCCACATTCATGGAGGAGACTCTCTCCGTGCAGACACCTTTGTAGATTGTGTTGTGGTTCTTGGTGGCCTTTTGTTTGTTTGCTTTGGCACCTTTCAACACCCTGCATTATCACATTCATGCACGCAAAACTCACTTACACTACTGATTACTGATTACACACATCATTGTATATTTTCCTTAGTTGCTTTAGTTAACCTGTTAGAGCTCTAGGGGCGCTATTTCATTTTTGGATAAAAAACGTTCCCGTTTTAAGCGCGATATTTTGTCACGAAAAGATGCTCGACTATGCATATTCTTGACAGTTTTGGAAAGAAAACACTCTGAAGTTTCAGAATCTGCAAAGATTTTGTCTGTAAGTGCCCCAGAACTCATTCTACAGGCGAAACCAAGATGATGCATCAACCAGGAATTAGCAGAATTTCTGAAGCTCTGTTTTCCATTGTCTCCTTATGTGCAAGGAATGAGCCTACACTTTCTGTCGTTCGCCCAAGGTCTTAGCAGCATTGTGACGTATTTGTAGGCATATCATTGGAAGATTGACCATAAGAGACTACATTTTCCAAGTGTCCGCCTGGTGTCCTGCGTGGAATTCGGTGCGCAATTGGCAGCTGCTTGTACTTTACCATTTGATTCAGGGGAGAAACCATGTGTCCAAGAACGATGTATCAATGAAGAGAGATGTGAAAAACACCTTGATGATTGATTCTAAACAACGTTTGCCATGTTTTCAGTCGATATTATGGAGTTAATTTGGAAAAAAGTTTGCGTTTTGAGGACTGAATTTTCGGATTTTTTTTGGTAGCCAAATGTGATGTATAAAACGGAGCTATTTCTAATACACAAAGAATCTTTTTGGAAAAACTGAGCATCTGCTATCTAACTCAGTGTATCCTCATTGAAAACATCAGAAGTTCTTCAAAGGTAAATGATTTTATTTGAAGGCTTTTATGTTTTTGTTGAAATGTTGCGTGCTGGATGCTAACGCTAAATGCTAACGCTAAATGCTAACGCTAAATGCTAACGCTAAATGCTAACGCTAGCTAGCTACTTTCACACAAATTATTGTTTTCCTATGGTTAAGAAGCATATTTTGAAAATCTGAGATGACAGTGTTGTTTACAAAAGGCTAAGCTTGAGATGGCATATTTATTTCATTTCATTTGCGATTTTCATGAATAGTTAACGTTGTGTTAGGCTAATGAGCTTGCTGATAGATTTACACAATCCTGGATACAGGGTTTTTTTCATAGCTAAACGTGACGCAGAAAACGGAGCGATTTGTCCTAAACAAATAATCTTTCAGGAAAAACTGAACATTTGCTATCTGAGAGTCTCCTCATTGAAAACATCTCAAGTTCTTCAAAGGTAAATGATTTTATTTGAATGCTTTTCTGTTTTTTTGTGTAAATGTTGCCAGCTGAATGCTAATGCTAAGTTAGCCATCAATACTGTTACACAAATGCTTGTTTTGCAATGGTTGAGAAGCATATTTTGAAAATCTGAGATGACAGTGTTGTTAACAAAAGGCTAAGCTTGAGAGCTAGCATATTTATTTCATTTCATTTGCGATTTTCATGAATAGTTAACGTTGCGTTATGGTAATGAGCTTGAGTCTGTATTCACGATCCTGGATCCGGGATGGGGAGATCAGAAAGGTTAATAAATATATATTTTGTTACTCCTTATCTCCACGTTGTCTCCCTTTGTTACGGGCTTTGAGCCGGTTCGTGACAATACCAGCACTACATCGTCAGTCATGTTTAGGGCTGGGATGGATATCAGCACTACATCCTCAGTCGTGTTTAGGGCTGGGATGGATACCAGCACTACATCCTCAGTCGTGTTTAGGGCTGGGATGGATATCAGCACTATATCCTCAGTCATGTTTAGGGCTGGGATGGATACCAGCACTACATCTTCAGTCATGTTTAGGGCTGGGATGGATACCAGCACTACATCCTCAGTCGAGTTTAAGGCTGGGATACCAGCACTACATCCTCAGTCATGTTTAGGGCTGGGATGGATACCAGCACTACATCTTCAGTCATGTTTAGGACTGGGATGGATACCAGCACTACATCTTCAGTCATGTTTAGGGCTGGGATACCAGCACTACATCCTCAGTCATGTTTAGGGCTGGGATGGATACCATCACTACATCCTCAGTCATGTTTAGGGCTGGGATACCAGCACTACATTCTCAGTCATGTTTAGGGCTGGGATGGATACCAGCACTACATCCTCAGTCATGTTTAAGGCTGGGATACCAGCACTACATCCTCAGTCGTGTTTAGGGGTGGGATGGATACCAGCATTACATCCTCAGCCGTGTTTAGGGCTGGGATGGATACCAGCACTACATCCTCAGTCGTGTTTAGGGCTGGGATGGATACCAGCACTACATCCTCAGTCGTGTTTAGGGCTGGGATGGATACCAGCACTACATCCTCAGTCATGTTTAGGGCTGGGATGGATACCAGCACTACATCCTCAGTCATGTTTAGGGCTGGGATGGATACCAGCACTACATCCTCAGTCGTGTTTAGGGCTGGGATGGATACCAGCACTACATCCTCAGTCATGTTTAGGGCTGGGATGGATACCAGCACTACATCCTCAGTCGTGTTTAAGGCTGGGATACCAGCACTACATCCTCAGTCATGTTTAGGGCTGGGATACCAGCACTACATGCGCAGTCGTGTTTAGGGCCGGGATGGATATCAGCACTACATCTTCAGTCATGTTTAGGGCTGGGATACCAGCACTACATCCTCAGTCGTGTTTAGGGCTGGGATGGATACCAGCACTACATCCTCAGTCGTGTTTAGGGCTGGGATGGATACCAGCACTACATCCTCAGTCATGTTTAGGGCTGGGATGGATACCAGCACTACATCCCCAGTCATGTTTAGGCCTGGGATGGATACCATCACTACATCCTCAGTCATGTTTAGGGCTGGGATACCAGCACTACATCCTCAGTCATGTTTAGGGCTGGGATGGATACCAGCACTACATCCTCAGTCATGTTTAAGGCTGGGATACCAGCACTACATCCTCAGTCGTGTTTAAGGGTGGGATGGATACCAGCATTACATCCTCAGTCGTGTTTAGGGCTGGGATGGATACCAGCACTACATCCTCAGTCGTGTTTAGGGCTGGGATGGATACCAGCACTACATCCTCAGTCATGTTTAGGGCTGGGATACCAGCACTACATCCTCAGTCATGTTTAGGGCTGGGATACCAGCACTACATGCTCAGTTGTGTTTAGGGCCGGGATGGATATCAGCACTACATCTTCAGTCATGTTTAGTGCTGGGATGGATATCAGCACTACATCCTCAGTCATGTTTAGGGCTGGGATGGATACCAGCACTACATCCTCAGTCATGTTTAGGGCTGGGATGGATACCAGCAATACATCTTCAGTCATGTTTAGGACTGGGATGGATACCAGCACTACATCTTCAGTCATGTTTAGGGCTGGGATGGATACCAGCACTACATCTTCAGTCATGTTTAGGACTGGGATGGATACCAGCACTACATCTTCAGTCATGTTTAGGACTGGGATGGATACCAGCACTACATCTTCAGTCATGTTTAGGGCTGGGATACCAGCACTACATCCTCAGTCGTGTTTAGGGCTGGGATGGATACCAGCACTACATCCTCAGTCGTGTTTAGGGCTGGGATGGATACCAGCACTACATCCTCAGTCATGTTTAGGGCTGGGATGGATACCAGCACTACATCCTCAGTCGTGTTTAAGGCTGGGATACCAGCACTACATCGTCAGTCATTTTTAGGGCTGGGATGGATACCAGCTCTACATCCTCAGTCATGTTTAGGGCTGGGATGGATACCAGCACTACATCCTCAGTCATGTTTAAGGCTGGGATACCAGCACTACATCCTCAGTCATGTTTAGGGCTGGGATACCAGCACTACATCCTCGGAGTCATGTTTAGGGCTGGGATGGATACCAGCACTACATCCTCAGTCATGTTTAGGGCTGGGATGGATACCAGCACTACATCCTCAGTTGTGTTTAGGGCTGGGATGGATACCAGCACTACATCCTCAGTCATGTTTAGGGCTGGGATGGATACCAGCACTACATCGTTAGTCATGTTTAGGGCTGGGATGGATACCAGCACTACATCGTCAGTCATGTTTAGGGCTGGGATGGATACCAGCACTACATCCTCAGTCATGTTTAGGGCTGGGATGGATACCAGCACTACATCCTCAGTCATGTTTAGGGCTGGGATGGATACCAGCACTACATCCTCAGTCATGTTTAGGGCTGGGATGGATACCAGCACTACATCCTCAGTCATGTTTAGGGCTGGGATGGATACCAGCACTACATCCTCAGTCGTGTTTAGGGCTGGGATGGATACCAGCACTACATCCTCAGTCATGTTTAGGGCTGGGATGGATACCAGCACTACATCCTCAGTCATGTTTAGGGCTGGGATGGATACCAGCACTACATCCTCTGTCGTGTTTAGGGCTGGGATGGATACCAGCACTACATCCTCTGTCGTGTTTAGGGCTGGGATGGATACCAGCACTACATCCTCAGTCGTGTTTAGGGCTGGGATGGATACCAGCACTACATCCTCAGTCATGTTTAGGGCTGGGATGGATATCAGCACTACATCCTCAGTTGTGTTTAGGGCTGGGATGGATATCAGCACTATATCCTCAGTCGTGTTTAGGGCTGGGATGGATATCAGCACTATATCCTCAGTCATGTTTAGGGCTGGGATGGATATCAGCACTACATCTTCAGTCATGTTTAGGGCTGGGATGGATACCAGCACTACATCCTAAGTCATGTTTAGGTCTGGGATGGATACCAGCACTACATCCTCAGTCGTGTTTAGGGCTGGGATACCAGCACTACATCCTCAGTCATGTTTAGGGCTGGGATGGATACCAGCACTACATCGTCAGTCATGTTTAGGGCTGGGATACCAGCACTACATCCTCAGTCATGTTTAGGGCTGGGATGGATACCAGCACTACATCCTCAGTCATGTTTAGGGCTGGTATACCAGCACTACATCCTCAGTCATGTTTAGGGCTGGGATGGATACCAGCACTACATCCTCAGTCATGTTTAGGGTTGGGATGGATACCAGCACGACATACTTCAGATCAGACAGCAAATGCTTTAATCTTTTGAATAAGTTGTATGCCTACAATAGCTTCCTTATCTTGTAGACTATTGCATAAAAGGACTACGTTCGTTTTATGTCTCTCTGTAGAACTTTGGTCCTAACCCAAGGAACATGAAGACACTCATTAGTTAGCCTCATTATTTAGCCTCATTATTTAGCCTCATTATTTAGCCTCGTTAGTTAGCCTCAGAAGTTAGCTATCTTTAACTCTGTTTTCAACATCTATCCCATTTTTTAATTGGTGTCTGGGACTTCATGTTACACCTTAAGTCCCAGGTGATACATAGGATTAGTGTGTGGGTCCATGTTTTTAGTAATTAGACCAGAGTCACAAGGATAGGCTTAAAGCTGGGAAATAGCTGTGTGCAGATCGCAGACAATCTGGTTATGTAAGATGTAGGAACCCATTGTCATTAAATACTTCCATGACATGACATGCATGTCACCCACCACAGTTCCTTCTCAGAAAGTCACATGTTCCTCACACAGGAAACTGTTACTTTTTATTGCAACAATGAAACACAATAAACTACACAATAGTCAAAATACAGACAGGATATGCATGAAAAACTAGGGATGCTGGTACACAGTGTATATAGCCATGATATTTTTACTCGTTATTGTTATTTGTTGTGTGTCAATGTGTATCTCTCAGTACCATTGGACTAGGAGAGTATGTACCAGGAGAGTCCTTCAACCAGAGGTCCAGACAGATCTATAATGTGGGCATCACTGGGTTGATGAATGATCCAGAACTGGGTTGATGAATGATCCAGAACTGGGTTGATGAATGATCCAGAACTGGGTTGTCCAACTTAAAGTGAACTTAAATAACCAGATAAATGGAGATACAGCATCATCCAAAACCTTGAGACTCTGGATGCTATTGGACAGGTTCGTCTTGAGGCTCTGGATGCTATTGGACAGGTTCGTCTTGAGGCTCTGGATGCTATTGGACAGGTTCGTCTTGAGGCTCTGGATGCTATTGGACAGGTTCGTCTTGAGGCTCTGGATGCTATTGGACAGGTTCGTCTTGAGGCTCTGGATGCTATTGGACAGTTTAGTCTTGAGGCTCTGGATGCTATTGGACAGTTTAGTCTTGAGGCTCTGGATGCTATTGGACAGGTTCGTCTTGAGGCTCTGGATGCTATTGGACAGGTTCGTCTTGAGGCTCTGGATGCTATTGGACAGGTTCGTCTTGAGGCTCTGGATGCTATTGGACAGGTTCGTCTTGAGGCTCTGGATGCTATTGGACAGGTTCGTCTTGAGGCTCTGGATGCTATTGGACAGTTTAGTCTTGAGGCTCTGGATGCTATTGGACAGTTTAGTCTTGAGGCTCTGGATGCTATTGGACAGTTTAGTCTTGAGGCTCTGGATGCTATTGGACAGATTTGTCTTGAGGCTCTGGATGCTATTGGACAGATTCGTCTTGAGGCTTTGGATGCTATTGGACAGACTGATCTTGCTCTTCAGAAGCCCAACAACCAAGAAGCCTTCCGGCCTGAAAGAGAAGACAGCTCCTGGCTAAGAAGAGAGAAAAGTGCTGATTTTAACATAATAGGGGGTCTTGTATATTTTATTTGGATTGCCCTCAGCACTTCTGGCATGTTTTTAAAGTTTGGCTTACTGAGACAGGATAATATTCACATATCTTTCCTGAAAATCCCCTCTTTGCTCATCAGCATAGTTAGTGACACAGGAAATATACAAGAAGGCTTGGCAATGCACATCATTGTAGACGTCTGCTGGTGCTATTCAGAGACTGTAGGTGATCTAAATTCTAGTTCAATAATGATTATGACCATAGTTTTATTTTATTGATTTTTATTAATTGAACCTTTATTTAACTGGGCAAGTCAGCTGAGAACAAATTCTTATTTACAATGACGGCCTACCAAAAGGCCTCCTGAGGGGACAGGCGTTGGGATAAAAAAAAAAATATATATATATATATATATATATATATATATATATATATATATATATATATATATATATATATATATATATATATATATATATATATATATATATATATATATATAGGACAAAACACATATCACGACAAGAGAGACAACACAATGCTACAAAAGAGATACCTAAGACAACATCGCAAGGCAGCAACACATGAAAACACAGCAGACAACAATACATCACACAAAGCAGCCGCAATTGTCAGTAAGTGTCCATGATTGAGTCTTTGAATGAAGAGACTGAAATAAAACTGTTCAGTTGAGTGTTTGATGCTGCTCGTTCCAGGCGCTAGCTACAGCGAACTGAAAAGACGAGCGACCCAATGATGTGTGTGCTTTGGGGACCTTTAACAGAATGTGGCTGGCAGAACGGGTGTTGCATGTGGAGGATGAGGGCTGCAGTAGATATCTCAGATAGGGGGGAGTGAGGCCTAAGAGGATTTTATAAATAAGCATCAACCAGTGGGTCTTGTATACAACGACGTGTATACAGAGATGACCAGTTTACAGAGGAGTACAGCGATGTGTCCTATAAGGAGGATTGGTGGCAAATCTGATGGCCGAATGGTAAAGAACATCTAGAGAGCACCCTCACCTGCTTATCTATAAATGATGTCTCCGTAATCTAGCATGGATAGGATGTTCATCTGAATCAGGGTTAGTTTGGCAGCTGGGGTGAAAGAGGAGCGATTACAATAGAGGAAACCAAGTCTAGATTTAACTTTAGCCTGCAGCTTTGATATGTGCTGAGAGAAGGACAGTGTACCGTCTAGCCATTGCTCCCAAGTACTTGTATGAGGTGACTACCTCAAGCTCTAAACCCTTAGGAAGTAATCACACCTGTGGGGAGAGGGGCGATCGTCTTACAAAACCACATGACCTTTGATTTGGAGGTGTTCAGAACAGGGTTAAGGGTAGAGAAAATTGTTGGACAGTAAGAAAGCATTGTTGAAGAGCATTTAACACAAAATCCGGGGAGTGGCCGGCTGAGTATAAGACTGTATCATCTGCATATAAATGGATGAGAGAGCTTTCTACTGCCAGAGCTATGTTGTTGATGTAAATTGAGAAAAGTGTGGGGCTGTCACGAATATTACCGAAGGTGGCTCCCCTTCTTGTTCGGGTGGCGGTCGTCGTCACCGGTCTACTTGCTCCCAAGTACTTCCGGCACCGACAGAGATGGCCGCCTCGCTTCGCGTTCCTAGGAAACTATGCAGTTTTTTGTTTTTTTACGTGTTATTTCTTACATTAGTACCCCAGGTCATCTTAGGTTTTATTACATACAGTCGAGAAGAACTACTGAATATAAGATCAGCGTCAACTCACCATCAGTACGACCAAGAATATGTTTTTCGCGACGCGGATCCTGTGTTCTGCCTTACAAACAGGACAACGGAGCGGATCCCATGCAGCGACCCAAAAAAACGACTCCGAAAAAGAGGGAAACGAGGCGGTCTTCTGGTCAGACTCCGGAGACGGGCACACCGTGCACCACTCCCTAGCATTCTTCTTGCCAATGTCCAGTCTCTTGACAACAAGGTTGATGAAATCCGAGCAAGTATAGCATTCCAGAGGGACATCAGAGACTGTAACGTTCTTTGCTTCACGGAAACGTGGCTCACTGGAGAGACGCTATCCGAGGCGGTGCAGCCAACGGGTTTCTCCACGCATCGCGCAGACAGAAACAAACATCTTTCTGGTAAGAAGAGGGGCGGGGGCGTATGCCTTATGGCTAACGTGACATGGTGTGATGAAAGAAACATACAGGAACTCAAATCCTTCTGTTCACCTGATTTAGAATTCCTCACAATCAAATGTAGACCCCATTATCTACCAAGAGAATTCTCTTCGATTATAATCACAGCCGTATATATCCCCCCCCCCCCAAGCAGACACATCGATGGCTCTGAATGAACTTTATTTGACTCTTTGCAAACTGGAAACCATTTATCCGGAGGCTGCATTCATTGAAGCTGGGGATTTTAACAAGGCTAATCTGAAAACAAGACTCCCTAAATTTTATCAGCATATCGATTGCGCAACCAGGGGTGGAAAGACCTTGGATCATTGTTACTCTAACTTCCGCGACGCAAATAAGGCCCTGCCCCGCCCCCCTTTCGGAAAAGCTGACCACGACTCCATTTTGTTGATCCCTGCCTACAGACAGAAACTAAAACAAGAGGCTCCCACGCTGAGGTCTGTCCAACGCTGGTCCGACCAAGCTGACTCCACACTCCAAGACTGCTTCCATCACGTGGACAGGGACATGTTTCGTATTGCGTCAGACAACAACATTGACGAATACGCTGATTCGGTGTGCGAGTTCATTAGAACGTGCGTTGAAGATGTCGTTCCCATAGCAACGATTAAAACATTCCCTAACCAGAAACCGTGGATTGATGGCAGCATTCGCGTGAAACTGAAAGCGCGAACCACTGCTTTTAATCAGGGCAAGGTGTCTGGTAACATGACCGAATACAAACAGTGCAGCTATTCCCTCCGCAAGGCTATCAAACAAGCTAAGCGTCAGTACAGAGACAAAGTAGAATCTCAATTCAACGGCTCAGACACAAGAGGCATGTGGCAGGGTCTACAGTCAATCACGGATTACAGGAAGAAATCCAGCCCAGTCACGGACCAGGATGTCCTGCTCCAAGGCAGACTAAATAACTTTTTTGCCCGCTTTGAGGACAATACAGTGCCACTGACACGGCCTGCAACGAAAACATGCGGTCTCTCCTTCACTGCAGTCGAGGTGAGTAAGACATTTAAACGTGTTAACCCTCGCAAGGCTGCAGGCCCAGACGGCATCCCCAGCCGCGCCCTCAGAGCATGCGCAGACCAGCTGGCCGGTGTGTTTACGGACATATTCAATCAATCCCTATACCAGTCTGCTGTTCCCACATGCTTCAAGAGGGCCACCATTGTTCCTGTTCCCAAGAAAGCTAAGGTAACTGAGCTAAACGACTACCGCCCCGTAGCACTCACTTCCGTCATCATGAAGTGCTTTGAGAGACTAGTCAAGGACCATATCACCTCCACCCTACCTGACACCCTAGACCCACTCCAATTTGCTTACCGCCCAAATAGGTCCACAGACGATGCAATCTCAACCACACTGCACGCTGCCCTAACCCATCTGGACAAGAGGAATACCTATGTGAGAATGCTGTTCATTGACTACAGCTCGGCATTCAACACCATAGTACCCTCCAAGCTCGTCATCAAGCTCGAGACCCTGGGTCTCGACCCCGCCCTGTGCAACTGGGTACTGGACTTCCTGACGGGCCGCCCCCAGGTGGTGAGGGTAGGTAACAACATCTCCTCCCCGCTGATCCTCAACACTGGGGCCCCACAAGGGTGCGTTCTGAGCCCTCTCCTGTACTCCCTGTTCACCCACGACTGCGTGGCCACGCACGCCTCCAACTAAATCATCAAGTTTGCGGACGACACAACAGTGGTAGGCTTGATTACCAACAACGACGAGACGGCCTACAGGGAGGAGGTGAGGGCCCTCGGAGTGTGGTGTCAGGAAAATAACCTCACACTCAACGTCAACAAAACTAAGGAGATGATTGTGGACTTCAGGAAACAGCAGAGGGAACACCCCCCTATCCACATCGATGGAACAGTAGTGGAGAGGGTAGCAAGTTTTAAGTTCCTCGGCATACACATCACAGACAAACTGAATTGGTCCACTCACACAGACAGCATTGTGAAGAAGGCGCAGCAGTGCCTCTTCAACCTCAGGAGGCTGAAGAAATTCGGCTTGTCACCAAAAGCACTCACAAACTTCTACAGATGCACAATCGAGAGCATCATGGCGGGCTGTATCACCGCCTGGTACGGCAACTGCTCTGCCCTCAACCGTAAGGCTCTCCAGAGGGTAGTGAGGTCTGCACAACGCATCACCGGGGGCAAACTACCTGCCCTCCAGGACACCTACACCACCCGATGGCACAGGAAGGCCATAAAGATCATCAAGGACATCAACCACCCGAGCCACTGCCTGTTCACCCCGCTATCATCCAGAAGGCGAGGTCAGTACAGGTGCATCAAAGCTGGGACCGAGAGACTGAAAAACAGCTTCTATCTCAAGGCTGTTAAACAGCCACCACTAACACTGAGTGGCTGCTGCCAACACACTGACACTGACTCAACTCCAGCCACTTTAATAATGGGAATTGATGGGAAATGATGTAAATATATCACTAGCCACTTTAAACAATGCTACCTTATATAATGTTACTTACCCTACATTATTCATCTCATATGCATACGTATATACTGTACTCTATATCATCGACTGTATCCTTATGTAATACATGTATCACTAGCCACTTTAACTATGCCACTTTGTTTACATACTCATCACATATGTATATACTGTACTCGATATCATCTACTGTATCTTGCCTATGCTGCTCTGTACCATCACTCATTCATATATCCTTATGTACATATTCTTTATCCCCTTACACTGTGTACAAGACAGTAGTTTTGGAATTGTTAGTTAGATTACTTGTTATTACTGCATTGTCGGAACTAGAAGCACCAGCATTTCGCTACACTCGCATTAACATCTGCTAACCATGTGTATGTGACAAATAAAATTTGATTTGATTTTGCCACCGATCCTTTGTTCCGTGTTCGTTTGGTTTTGTCTAATTGGTTTCACCTGTTTATTGTTTGGTTGTTAGGGTGGGGTTATTTAAGTTTGTTTAGCCCGCTTCTGTTTGTGCGGGCTTGTTCTCCTGTATGTCTGAGAAGTGTTAGTGTTTTTGTTGGGTTTTCTTGCTGTCCTAGTATTTCACATCAGGGTACTATTTTGTTTTATAGTTACGCCTGTGTTGGGTTAATACTATTTTTGTTCCTGTTTATTTTTGGACATTAAAGCGTGTTTTTCCCGAATCCTTTGCTCTCTGCGCCTGACTCCACACCCATTCACTCATTGACTGTTACAGGGGCCTAGGATCGAGCCTTGGGGTACTCCCTTGGTGACAGGCAGTGGGTGAGAAAGCAGATTTTCTGACTTTATACACTGCACTCTTTGTGAGAGGTAGTTAGCAAACCAGGCCAAAGACGCCTCAGACACCAATACTCCTTAGCCAGCCCACAAGAATGGAATGGTCTACCGTATCAAAAGCTTTGGCCAAATCAATAAAAATAGCAGCACAAAATTGCTTAGAATCAAGGCTAATGGCAACATCATTGAGGACCTTTAAGGTTGCAGTGACATCCATAACCTGAGCGGAAACCAGATTACATACCGCAGAGAATACTTTAGATATCAAGAAAGCCAGTCAGTTGATTATTGACACATTTTTCCAATGCTTTTGATAAACAGGGCAAAATAGAAATAGGCCTATAACAGTTAGGATCAACTTGATTTCCTCCTTTAAATAAAGGACAAACCAGGAACCTCCCCAGAAAGGAGAGACATGTTAAAAAGGTTGGACATATGCTTGGCGATGATAGCGGCAGAACCTTAAAGAAGAAAGGGTCTAAACCATCTGACACAGAGGTTTTTTGGGGGTCAAGTTTCAGGAGCTCCTTTAGCACCTCAGACTCAGGGAGACACTTTGTAGCTGGGCATTGGAAAAAGAGGGAGAAGCTTTGGGGATAGTCACATTAAAAGGGGTGGGAGTTGTGGAAATGTTGGATGGGCAAGGAGGCATGGATGAGTCAAATAGGAATCCTGACTTAATGAAGTGGATTAAAGATCTCAGCCATGTGCTTCTTGTAAGTAACAACCACATCCTCAACTTTAAGGGACATGGGCAGATGTGAGGAGGAGGGTTTTTTCTCCAGGTCTTTAATCGTTTTCCAGAACTTATTGAGGTTAAACCCACAGAGAGAACTGCTTATAAAGAAACTAACATTGGCCTTCTGGATAGCCTGAGTGCACTTATTTCTTATTTGCCTGAACGAGAGCCATTCAGTATGCGTGTGCCGAGCCTTTCACCAAATTCAATTTTTGAGGTGGAGTAACTCTGCAAGATCACGGTCGAACCAGGGGCTGTACCTGTTTTTAATTATATTTTTCTTTATGGGGGCATGTTTGTTAACAATACCACTGAAAATATCAAAGTATAAGGTCCAAGCATCTTCGACAGAGGGGATCAAGCTGATTCTATACCATTTTAAAGAGGCTAGGTCATGAAGGAAGACTTGCTCATTAAAGGTTTTTTACCAAGCGTCTATGACAAAGCAGGACAGGTTGTTTCACTGTGCAGCCATTACGAACACAGACTGTAAAAGAGTGATCACTAAGGTCATTACAGAAAACACCAGACTGATACCTATCAGGATTATTTGTGAGGATAACATCAAGGAGAGTAGTCTTTTCTGAGTGTTTGGAGTCATCTTGTCATCTGAGAAAGATTTAGGGAGTCCTATTGGTTTAAAACTTGGTCAGGTGGTTTCAGTATGTCCCAGTTTAGGTCACCAAGCAGGACACATTCAGACTTGGTGTAAGGGGCCAGGAGAGAGCTTAGGGCAGGTAGGGTACAGGCCGGTGCTGATGGAGGACAACAGCACCCAGCAACAATCAACAAAGAGCTATTTGAAAGTTTAATACTTAAAACCAGCAAATCAAATTGTTCAGGGACAGACTTGGTGGAGACAACCGAGCACTGAAGGTGATCCTTGGTAAAGATTTCCACTCCCCCACCTTTGGAAGCTCTGTCTTGCCGAAAAAGGTTATAACCAGAAAAGGTTAACATCAGTATTCAAAACACTCTTCCTTAACCACGTCTCAGTAATGACCAACACATCTGGATTGGAGCTGTGAACCCACACTTTCAATTGATCCATTTTAGTTAATAAGATTCTAGTGTTAACGTACAGAAAACCCAGGCTTTTACGAGAGCAGAAATTAGTGAAGCAGATATCAGAGCACAAGTCAGAATTGGGGCAAGCAACAGTAGATGGGCCAGGGTGTACATGCACATTTCCAGATATCATCAACAGTAATACATGGAAAGCTCTGCAGTGCTGATTTATGACACCTGAATGTGCATCAGATGGCAACAAGATCATATTGACAGCAATTTCATCAGGTATTATGAATACAAAGCCGGCAAGAGGTGGTTAGAATGAAATAAGAGGCCAAAGGTCTGTGTAACAATAGAGAGTCAGAGTCCCAAGTGTGGGAACAAACATAGTCTGTCCCACGGTTGGGTAAAGAAAGTATGTAGTCAACAAATCATGCAGAAGTCATGAGGCAAATAGCAAAACAGCAAAATGCACAAGAAAAAATAAAATAGATTTTATTTTTGGGGCTAGGCATTGTAAGTTCAGAGTCAATCGCCCGCGACAGTGCCTGTGTGCTGGAGGTGAGCGAAGTATCGGGAGAGGGGCGGGAATGTGGTGGGGGTACCTGTACCAGACAGGGGGAGACAACCAGGGCAGACAGTAAACAGATCGCCAGGTGGAATTGAAGCAGCAGTGCATCAGGCAACGGGAGAAGGTGTCACACCCACTGGGGAGAAGCTTTTATTTCTGGTGGCAGATTTCTTGTATAAAATGCCAGTAGGTGGACTGAACAGCAGGAGGGGGCTTCAAGGCATCTGGATCTGGGCGGGGTAGCCTGCCATTTGTTGCGCTCAAAGGCTTCGACACCTCTCATGTCAGAGCTAATGGAAGTTGCATCTCTTTGTCCTTGGTAGCTTTAGCATTCAGTCCTTATAAAGACAAATATATCATTGTAATGTATTTTTCTTCTTGGCTTTTGAAAGTAAAACAATTGCTTCAGACTAAGCATTACTCACTCGGCTCCATAGCATTTGCTGTGTAGTTTGGGAATAATAATCCTGTGTAGGAAGCAATCCAAAATCAGGTTGTATGTTTGGAGTTTTGATTTGGAGTGAAGGTTATGTTGTTTAGGGTAGTATCATGTATATGTCCCTGCCCAAAAAAATCTAAATTTGAAAAACTCGAAACTCTAAATCAATTGATTTTTTTTAAACAGGCTGAAAAATGTGAGAGCTCATCTGCTCATGACCTCTCTCTCTCTCTCCCATCTCTCTCTCTCTCTCTCTCCCATCCCATCACAGTGATCTAATCTATTATGGGAAGTAGGGGGAAACCAACACCAAAACATTTATACTGACTACATGCTGCTTGTTGGGATCAGCAGCTCTCTCTCCCTCCCCCTAGTGGTTAGATTAGATCACAGCCATAGAAAAATAAACACTTTCCCTTCTGTGAGCAGAGTCAGCTGAGGGTCACAATGAGCCAGTGATGAGTTGGAGGACAAGAGAATAGGAGGAGAGGAGAAGAGGAGGAGAGGAGGAGAGGAGAGCTGCAGATGGCTCATTCAGTAGGGGCTGTGTGGGGGATTATAGAAGCAGGGGACATTGCATTCCAGAATGTGTTCGTCATTAACAGAGAATGACAATCACTCAGCAGACTGTTTTGCAGGAACTACTACTCCCTGCTAACGTGACTAACCCCACTCCGTACAAATTTTCGCAACCGCGACATTCAAACAAGGCTGCAAGGGAAACTAATGGGACTGTAGCAACTGTGTTAACATCAAAATCTCAAATCAAATCAAATCAAATTTTATTTGTCACATACACATGGTTAGCAGATGTTAATGCGAGTGTAGCGAAATGCTTGTGCTTCTAGTTCCGACAATGCAGTAATAACCAACAAGTAATCTAACTAACAATTCCAAAACTACTGTCTTGTACACAGTGTGAGGGGATAAAGAATATGTACATAAGGATATATTAATGAGTGATGGTACAGAGCAGCATAGGCAGATACAGTAGATGGTATCGAGTACAGTATATACATATGAGATGAGTATGTAAACAAAGTGGCATAGTTAAAGTGGCTAGTGATACATGTATTACATAAGGATACAGTCGATGATATAGAGTACAGTATATACGTATGCATATGAATAATGTAGGGTAAGTAACATTATATAAGGTAGCATTGTTTAAAGTGGCTAGTGATATATTTACATCATTTCCCATCAATTTCCATTATTAAAGTGGCTGGAGTTGAGTCAGTGTCAGTGTGTTGGCAGCAGCCACTCAGTGTTAGTGGTGGCTGTTTAACAGTCTGATGGCCTTGAGATAGAAGCTGTTTTTCAGTCTCTCGGTCCCAGCTTTGATGCACCTGTACTGACCTCGCCTTCTGGATGATAGCGGGGTGAACAGGCAGTGGCTCGGGTGGTTGATGTCCTTGATGATCTTTATGGCCTTCCTGTGACATCGGGTGGTGTAGGTGTCCTGGAGGGCAGGTAGTTTGCCCCCGGTGATGCGGGAATGTTTAATCGTTGCTATGGGAACGACATCTTCAACGCACGTTCTAATGAATTCGCACACCAAATCAGCGTATTCGTCAATGTTGTTGTCTGACGCAATACGAAACATGTCCCAGTCCACGTGATGGAAGCAGTCTTGGAGTGTGGAGTCAGCTTGGTCGGACCAGCGTTGGACAGACCTCAGCGTGGGAGCCTCTTGTTTTAGTTTCTGTCTGTAGGCAGGGATCAACAAAATGGAGTCGTGGTCAGCTTTTCCGAAAGGGGGGCGGGGCAGGGCCTTATATGCGTCGCGGAAGTTAGAGTAACAATGATCCAAGGTCTTTCCACCCCTGGTTGCGCAATCGATATGCTGATAAAATTTGGGGAGTCTTGTTTTCAGATTAGCCTTGTTAAAATCCCCAGCTACAATGAATGCAGCCTCCGGATAAATGGTTTCCAGTTTGCAAAGAGTCAAATAAAGTTCATTCAGAGCCAACGATGTGTCTGCTTGGGGGGGGATATATACGGCTGTGATTATAATCGAAGAGAATTCTCTTGGTAGATAATGCGGTCTACATTTGATTGTGAGGAATTCTAAATCAGGTGAACAGAAGGATTTGAGTTCCTGTATGTTTCTTTCATCACACCATGTCACGTTAGTCATAAGGCATACGCCCCCGCCCCTCTTCTTACCAGAAAGATGTTTGTTTCTGTCTGCGCGATGCGTGGAGAAACCTGTTGGCTGCACCGCCTCGGATAGCGTCTCTCCAGTAAGCCACGTTTCCGTGAAGCAAAGAACGTTACAGTCTCTGATGTCCCTCTGGAATCTGGGGTGTGAACTACGTTTCAATTCAAGCGTTGATTGACATGCTTATGGGTCAATAGTATCGGAGAAAAGTTGAAAAAACTGATCCCTCTGACGCTGTACGTTAAATTCTGACGTTTCATGACATAACGTACAGTACGCATAAAGCAACTAATTCTGCCTCTCTCCACCAGGTGTAGCACTTCTCTCACCGTTTAAAAACAAGAAAGGGACAGGGTCAGGGTAAGGGACAGGGAAAGGGACAGGGACAGGGACAGGGACAGGGTAAGGGACAGGGACAAGGACAGGGAGAGGGACAGGGACAGGGACAGGGTAAGGGACAGGGACAGGGACAGGGACAGGGTAAGGGACAGGGACAGGGTAAGGGACAGGGACAGGGAGAGGGACAGGGTAAGGGGACAGGGACAGGGACAGGGACAGGGACAGGGTAAGGGGACAGGGTAAGGGGACAGGGACAGGGACAGGGTAAGGGGACAGGGTAAGGGGACAGGGACAGGGACAAGGACAGGGTAAGGGGACAGGGTAAGGGGACAGGGACAGGGTAAGGGGACAGGGTAAGGGGACAGGGACAGGGACAGGGACAGGGACAGGGTAAGGGGACAGGGACAGGGTAAGGGGACAGGGACAGGGACAGGGACAGGGACAGGGAGGGGACAGGGACAGGGACAGGGTAAGGGACAGGGACAGGGACAGGGACAGGGACAGGAACAGGGACAGGGACAGGGACAGGGTAAGGGACAGGGACAGGGTAAGGGACAGGGAAAGGGACAGGGACAGGGACAGGGACAGGGACAGGGTAAGGGACAGGGACAGGGACAGGGACAGGGACAGGGTAAGGGGGATACCTAGTCCTTTTTTGCGTCATCACTGAAAGCCATCAAAAGCCCCTGTTTAGTTCTGAAGATAAAAACATGATTCAAACCTTTAACACAAACCTTCAAATAGGTATGTAATGACACATTATATAAACTCTTTACAGTGTTTCTCACTACTACTCCCTCTACTCCCTCTACTACTCTCTCTACTACTCTCTCTACTCCCTCTACTACTCCCTCTACTACTCTACTGCTCTTATACTAATCCCACTACTACTCCCTTTTACTCCCTCTACAACTCCCTCTACTACTCCTCTTCTACTCCCTCTACTACTTCCTCTACTACTCCCTCTACTACTCCCTCTACTGCTCATATACTACTACCTCTACTACTCCCTCTACTACTCCCTACTACTCCCTCTACAACTCCCTCTACTACTCCTCTACTACTCCCTCTACTACTCCCTCTACTACTCCCTCTACTACTCCCTGTACTACTCCCTCTACTACTGCCTACTACTCCCTCTACTACTCCCTCTACTACTCCCTCTACTACTCCCTCTACTACTCCCTCTACTACTGCCTACTACTCCCTCTACTACTCCCTCTACTACTCCCTCTACTACTCCTCTACTACTCCCTCTACTACTGCCTACTACTCCCTCTACTACTCCCTCTACTACTCCCTCTACTACTCCCTCTACTACTCCCTCTACTACTGCCTACTACTCCCTCTACTACTCCCTCTACTACTGCCTACTACTCCCTCTACTACTCCCTCTACTACTCCTCTACTACTGCCTCTACTACTCCTCTACTACTCCCTCTACTACTGCCTACTACTCCCTCTACTACTCCCTCTACTACTCCCTCTACTACTCCTCTACTACTCCCTCTACTACTGCCTACTACTCCCTCTACTACTCCCTCTACTACTCCCTCTACTGCTCCTCTACTACTCCCTCTACTACTCCCTACTACTCCCTCTACTACTCCCTCTACTACTCCCTCTACTACTCCCTCTACTACTCCTCTACTACTCCCTCTACTACTGCCTACTACTCCCTCTACTACTCCCTCTACTACTCCCTCTACTACTCCCTCTACTGCTCCTCTACTACTCCCTCTACTACTCCCTCTACTACTCCCTCTACTACTCCGTATACTACTCCTCTACTACTCCCTCTACTACTCCTCTACTACTCCCTCTACTACTCCCTCTACTACTTCCTCTACTACTCCCTCTACTACTCCCTCTACTGCTCCTATACTACTACCTCTACTACTCCCTCTACTACTCCCTACTACTCCCTCTACAACTCCCTCTACTACTCCTCTTCTACTCCCTCTACTACTCCCTCTACTACTCCCTCTACTACTCCCTCTACTACTCCCTCTACAACTCCCTCTACTACTCCTATTCTACTCCCTCTACTACTCCCTCTACTACTCCCTCTACTACTCCCTCTACTACTCCCTCTACTACTCCCTCTACTGCTCCTATACTACTACCTCTACTACTCCCTCTACTACTCCCTACTACTCCCTCTACAACTCCCTCTACTACTCCTCTTCTACTCCCTCTACTACTCCCTCTACTACTCCCTCTACTACTCCCTCTACTACTCCTCTACTACTCCCTCTACTACTCCCTCTACTACTCCCTCTACTACTCCCTCTACTACTCCCTCTACTACTCCTCTACTACTCCCTCTACTACTGCCTACTACTCCCTCTACTACTCCCTCTACTACTCCCTACTACTCCCTCTACAACTCCCTCTACTACTCCTCTTCTACTCCCTCTACTACTTCCTCTACTACTCCCTCTACTACTCCCTCTACTGCTCCTATACTACTACCTCTACTACTCCCTCTACTACTCCCTACTACTCCCTCTACAACTCCCTCTACTACTCCTCTACTACTCCTCTACTACTCCCTCTACTACTCCCTCTACTACTCCCTCTACTACTCACTCTACTACTCCCTCTACTGCTCCTATACTACTACCTCTACTACTCCCTACTACTCCCTCTACAACTCCCTCTACTACTCCTCTACTACTCCTCTACTACTCCCTCTACTACTCCTCTACTACTCCCTCTACTACTCCCTCTACTACTCCCTCTACTACTCCCTCTACTGCTCCTATACTACTACCTCTACTACTCCCTCTACTACTCCCTACTACTCCCTCTACTACTCCTCTACTACTCCCTCTACTACTCCCTCTACTGCTCCTATACTACTACCTCTACTACTCCCTCTACTACTCCCTACTACTCCCTCTACTACTCCCTCTACTACTCCCTCTACTACTCCCTCTACTGCTCCTATACTACTACCTCTACTACTCCCTCTACTACTCCCTACTACTCCCTCTACTACTCCCTCTACTACTCCGTATACTACTCCTCTACTACTCCCTCTACTACTCCTCTACTACTCCCTCTACTACTCCCTCTACTACTCCCTCTACTACTGCTCTACTACTCCCTCTACTACTACCTCTACTACTCCCTCTACTACTCCCTACTACTCCCTCTACTACTCCTCTACTACTACCTCTACTACTCCCTCTACTACTCCTCTACTACTCCCTCTACTACTCCTCTACTACTCCCCTACTACTCCCTACTACTCCTGTACCTCTCCATCTACTACTCCTCTACTACTCCCTCTACTACTCTTCTACTACCTCTACTACTCCTCCACTACTCCCCTACCACTCCTCTACTACTCCTCCCCCAATACTCCTCTACTACTCCCTCTACTACTACATCTACTACTGCCTCTACTACTCCCTCTACTACTTCTCTACTAATCCCTCTACTACTCATCTACTACTGCTCCCCCACTACTCCTCTACTACTCCCTCTACTACTCCCCCACAACTCCTCTACAACTACTCTACTACTACCTATACTACTCCCTACTACTCCCTCTTTTACTCCCTTTTCTATTCCCCTACAACTCCTCTACGACTCTTTACTACTCCCTCTCCTAATCCTCTACTACTCCCTCTACTAATCCTCTACTAGTCCCTCTTCTACTCCCTCTACTACTCCCTCCGACGTCCATCGGGACTTGGCCTGCAGAGACACCACTCACGTTCAACCAGCTGGTGGACCTGTCCATCCGACTGAACAACCTGCTGGCTATCCATCCTCCCGCAACCCCCCTCCAATACCCATGGAGCTGGGAGGGGCGGTGCGCAGGGAGACCAGAGGGGGTTCCAGCTCGTGCACATCTGTGGCCGTAGAGGCCATATTGCCGGTCGGTGCCAGGTTGGTTCCTCTGGGGATCGAGGCAACAGTCAGGGTGCTCTGGCGTCACCCCAGATGAGCCGGCACCATTCTCACCCAGAGCCTTCTGTTGCACATATGTTTGTGAATGTCACTTTCCCTGAGTTTTCCCCGCATTCCCAGTATAAGGGGCTTGTCGATTCAGGCACGGCTGGGAATTTTATTGATAGATTATCCCATAGTTTTGGGATCCCCATTGTTCCCGTGGCTGTGCCCTTCCCCGTTCAAGCCCTAGATAGTCGACCATTAGGGTCAGAGTTGATTAGGGAGGTCACCGATCCTTTCGGCATGGTGACGCAGGGGGGTGACAAGGAGAGAATTAGTCTCTTCCTTATTGACTCTCCTGAGTTTCCCGTGGTGCTGGGCCTACCCTGGTTAGCTTGTCATAACCCCACTGTTTCTTGGTCACAGAGGGCTCTCACGGGATGGTGCTCATGTCGGTGTCTAGGGGTTTCCGTTTGTGCTTGAATGTCCAGACCAGCTCTCCACCGTGCAGACCAGGTCTCCACCGTGCGCATTCCCCCTGAATATGCCAATTTGGCCTTCTCCAAAAAGAAGGCGGCTCAATTACCACCCCATCAATGGGGCGATTGTGCGATTAATCTCCTGGTAGACTCTGCACTTCCCAGGAGTCACGTGTATCCCCTCTCACAGGCGGAGACAGAGGCTATGGAAACATATGTCTCTGAATCCCTGCGCCAGGGTTACATTCGGTCCTCCACTTCACCCACCTCCTCAAGTTTCTTTTTTGTGAAGAAGAAGGAGGGAGGTCTGACCCGTGAATTGACTATCAGGGTCTGAATCAGATCACTGTGAGGTATAGTTACCCACTACCGCTCATAGCCACAGCAATTGAGTCAATGCACGGGGAGCACTTCTTCACCAAACTAGATCTTAGGAGCGCTTATAACCTGGTGCATATCCGGGAGGGAGACGAGTGGAAGACGGCTTTCAGTACCACCACAGGGCATTATGAGTACCTCGTCATGCCATACGGGTTGATGAATGCGCCATCAGTCTTCCAAACCTTTGTAGACAGGATTTTCAGGGACCTGCACGGACAGGGTGTAGTGGTGCAAATGGATGACATTCTGATATAATCCGCTACAAGCGCCAAGCATAGTGTCCCTGGTGCGCAGGATGCTTGGTCGCCTGTTGGAGCATGACCTGTACGTCAAGGCTGAGAAATGCCTGTTCTTTCAACAGTCCGTCTCCTTCCTAGGGTATCGCATTTCCACCTCAGGGGTGGAGATGGAGAGTGACTGTATTTCAGGAGGTGCATCGCTTCTTAGGGTTTGGCAACTAGCAGGTTTATCCAGCGTGTCCCGTTACCTCACAGGGGGGCCCGGTAAGCTTGCAGTGGTCAGCTGAGGTGGACAGGGCTTTTAGTCATCTGAGGGCTCTGTTTACCTCGGCTCCCGTGTTGGCCCATCCAGATCCCTCTTTGGCGTTCATAGTAGAGGTGGACGCGTCCGAGGCTGGGATAGGAGCTGTGCTCTCTCAGCGCTCGGGTACGCCACCAAAGCTCCTTCCCGTGCCTTCTTCTCGAAGAAGCTCAGCCCGGCGGAGCGAAACTATGATGTGGGGGACCGGGAACTGTTGGCTGTCGTCAAGGCCTTGAAGGTGTGGAGATATTGGCTTGAGGGGGCTAGACACCCTTTTCTCATCTGGACTGACCACCGCAATCTGGAGTACATCTGGGCAGCGAGGAGACTGAACCCTCGCCAGGCAAGGTGGGCCATGTTTTTCACCCATTTTGTTTTTGCCCTTTCCTACAAACCAGGCTCTAGAACGTGAAGGCAGACGCATTGTCCCAGCTGTATGACACAGAGGAGTGGCCCATGGATCCTACTCCCATACTCCCCACCTCCTGCCTGGTGGCGCCGGTAGTGTGGGAGCTGGACACGGATATTGAGCAGGCGTTACGTGCAGAGCCCGCTCCCGTTCAGTGTCCCGTGGTCTTCCCTATGTTGCTTGCGGTGTTCTTTTGTCTTGCTTAAGCCACTTTTCTTGTACATGTTCTCTGTGGGTCTGCTGTTTGTGACCGGTTGATCTATTGGGCCCACACGTCACCCTCCTCTGGTCATCCTGGGATCGGTCGGACAGTGCGCTGTTTGAGCGGGAGGTACTGGTGGCCTACCTTGGCTAAGGACGTGAGGGTTTATGTTTCCTCCTGCTCGGTGTGCGCCCAGTGTAAGTCTCCTAGGCACCTGCCCAGAGGTAAGTTACACCCCTTACCCGTTCCACAAACTGCCTTAAATCAGATCCTACACCTGGATAACTTAAGCTTCCGCATAAGGATGCACTTTGAAAACAGAAGCTTGGCTTCAAACCACTGTTAGTAATATTGAGATTGAACAATAGAATTTTAGCCCTTGATCATCCACGGGGAACTTAACGATCCCTCTCTTAATGACTCAAAACAATGAGCATATTGTGTTATACCGCATCCACGGGGAACTTAACTATCCCTCTCTTAATGACACAAAACAATGAGCATATTGTGTTATACCGCATCCACGGGGAACTTAATTATCCCTCTCTTAATGACTCAAAACAATGAGCATATTGTGTTATACCGCATCCACGGGGAACTTAATTATCCCTCTCTTAATGACTCAAAACAATGAGCATATTGTGTTATACCGCATCCACAAGGAACTTAACTATCCCTCTCTTAATGACTCAAAACAATGAGCATATTGTGTTATACCGCATCGACAAGTTCTGTGTTCAATGACTAAGGAAAACAAATGCCTGCCTTACTATTGTAGCTTCGTTCATTGCCAGAGTTAAGTTATAAGGCAGTCATAATGCATTCTGAGCACAGTTATAAGCAATGCATTCGGAAAGTATTCAGTCCCTTTGACTTTTTCCACATTTTGTTACGTTTCAGCCTTATTCGAACAATGATTAAATGGTTTGTTTTTTCATCAATCTACACACAATATTGCACAATGACAGAGCAAAAACAAGTTTTCAGACATTTTTGCAAATGTACTAAAAATAAAACACTGAAATGTCACATTTACATACTGTAGATATGGGCTTTATAGAATGTGCTATCTACTTGACAATAGCACATTAGAGAACACTTTAATAGGACATCCACTTGGGAAAATGTAACCTAATATCACATTGTGCCAATATGAGTGTATACATTGTACTTGACGTAGTACTAAGGCATATTTTACAGGAGTTAACTGGAAGGCATGTATTTGTATTCATATTTATTAGGGATCCCCATCAGCGTCTGCCAAGGTAGCAGCTACTCTTTGTCACGCACCCTGATTTTTGCTTGTCTCCACCCCCCTCCAGGTGTGCTTGTCTGTTGCCAGTTCATTTTGTTCGTAGAACCCACCAGCGTTTTGTTTCCCTGCTCCCGCCCGTTCCTTGTTCCTGTTTTCTAGTTTCCCGGGTTCTGACCGTTCTGCCTGCCCTGATACTGAGCCTGCCTGTTGTCCTGTACCTTTGCCCCACTACTCTGCATTACCGACCTCTGCCTGCTCTGACACTGAGCCCTCCTGCTGTCCTGTACCTTACACCCACTCTGCATTACCGACCTCTGCCTGCTCTGACAGTGAGCCCGCCTGCTGTCCTGTACCTTACACCCTCTCTGCATTACCAACCTTTGCCTGCTCTGACACTGAGCCTGCCTGCTGTCCTGTACCTTACACCCTCTCTGCATTACCAACCTCTGCCTGCTCTGACACTGAGCCCGCCTGCTGTCCTGTACCTTACACCCTCTCTGCATTACTGACCTCTGCCTGCTCTGACACTGAGCCCGCCTGCTGTCCTGTACCTTACACCCTCTCTGCATTACCGACCTCTGCCTGCTCTGACACTGAGCCCACCTGCTGTCCTGTACCTTGGACCCTCTCTGCATTATTGACCCCTGCCTGCTCTGACACTGAGCCCGCCTGCTGTCCTGTACCTTGGACCCTCTCTGCATTACTGACCCCTGCCTGCCTTGACCTGTCATTTGCCTGCCCCTCATTAAGGAATCCACTTTTGTTTCTTCAACACTGTCTGCACCTGGGTCACACCTTAAAACGCAATACTTTTCCTGGGGTCCAAACACAAAATATATAACATTACATCTTATAATATCATTACTATACCACTATATATCTACAATACAAAATGTATAATACCACCATACAACAATATTACAATGTACATGTGTGTAGAGTGCGTGTGTGTGCTTATGCGTGTCTGTACCTGTGTGTGTCTCTTCACAGTACCCGCTGTTCCAGAAGGTGTATTTTTATCTGTTTTTTAAATCTGATTCTACTGTAAGCAGTTTTGTCACCTCAACTTGCTCAATTTCCACATTTTTCATGACAAGATTATTTGAGGTTTAGGGTTTAGTGAATGATTTGTCCCAAATACAATGCTTTTAGTTTTTGAAATATTTAGGGATAACTTATTCCTTGCCACCCATTCTGAAACTGACTGCAGCTCTTTGTTAAGTGTTGCAGTCATTTCATTCACTGTGGTAGCTGATGTGTATAGTGTTGAGTCATCCGCATACATAGACACACTGGCTTTACTCAAAGGCATGTCATTGTTGCACATGTGACATGCTGGTAAAAATGTTGTAAAACTGACTTAAGTTTGCCTGCATTAAAGTCCCTGGCCAGTTTTTTTTTAACCTTTATTTAACTAGGCAAGTCAGTTAAGAACAAATTCTTATTTTCAATGACAGCCTAGGAGTAGTGGGTTAACTGCCTGTTCAGTGGCAGAACGACAGATTTGTACCTTGTCAGTACCTTGTCAACGTAGCTTCTCTGTTCTGCCGGTGCATGGAAAATCCCGCCAGCATCTCTGTGATAGAGGCGTCACTACAGACCCTGGTTCAATTCCAGGCTGTATCACAACCAGCCATGATTGGGAGTCCCATAGGGGAGCGCACAACTGGCCCAGCGTCATCCGGGTTAGGGTTTGGCCGGGTTAGGCCGTCATTGTATATAAGAATTTGTTCTTAACTGACTTGCCTAGTTAAATAAAGGTTCAAATGTAACTCAAATAAATAAAGGACACCCTCTGTGTTCTGTTACACAGGTAACTGTTCATACACAATATAGGAGGAGGTGTAAAAGCCATAACACATTCGTTTTTCTAGAAGCAGATTATGATCGATAATCACAAGAGCCGCACTGAAGTCTAACTAAACCGCCCCCACAATCTTTTTATTTTCCATTTCTCTCAGTCCTTCCCTATAAGTGTTCTAAAAGTCTGTTGTCAATGTGTTGTAAAATAGCATTGTTTCTGGTCAAATACCATTATTTCCAAAAGTTTACTAAGGGTTGGTAACAGGCTGATTGGTCGTCTGTTTGAGCCAGTACAGGGTGCTTTACTATTCTAGGGTAGCGGAATGATTTTAGCTTCCCTCCATGCCTGAGGGCACACACTCTCTAGTAACTGTAACAGTCCTGGTGTTACTGTAGGGTGATGGTGTTATAGTAACTGTAACAGTCCTGGTGTAACTGTAGGGTGTTGGCCTTATAGTAACTGTAACAGTCCTGGTCAGTGTTACTGTAGGGTGATGGTCTTATAGTAACTGTAACAGTCCTGGTCAGTGTTACTGTAGGGTGATGGTCTTATAGTAACTGTAACAGTCCTGGTCAGTGTTACTGTAGGGTGATGGTCTTATAGTAACTGTAACAGTCCAGGACAGTGTTACTGTAGGGTGTTGGTCTTATAGTAACTGTAACAGTCCTGGTGTTACTGTAGGGTGTTGGTCTAATAGTAACTGTACAGTTGTCTCCACCCCCTCCAGGTGTCGCCCATCATCCCCACTTATCCCCTGGGTATTTATACCTGTGTTTTCTGTCTGTCTGCACCAGTTGGTCAGATTCTTGTTTGCATAAAATAGACGGAGACCAGTCTTATCAATAATAGGTAACAGAATTTATTCTCGGCGCGCGCTGCCACGTTACCACGAGCAACAGTTTATATACAATAATATGACGTTATTTCATTGCTTCTAAAAATGAATCTCCTCCTCTCGACCGGGACAAAGGGAACTTTGAAGGTTAATTCTTAGTTCATTCTGACCCCCCTAGCACATACACAAGATACACAACACAACTGAATTAACTTTTGACCTCTCAACATTATCGATCACCACTTAGCTGACAGTTCTAATTAACAGAAAACCTAGGAATGCACTCACAGCCTTATCTAAATAACCCCAGAGCTCAGTTTCGTCGGTTCAACCATAGGTTAACTACCTTATCTGTTTACTTAATCCACAACCCATTAGTTTCTGCCTAGTTGGAATGGTGTTCATTAACTTTAATTACTCCTTGTCTGTGTCACACAATCCCTTCTTATGAACTCATATTGTTAAACAGATATAACAAAACAGAGTATAAGTTTACTTAGTTACAGTTCCATTTAAAATGATTTGTTCAGTCATTTAATCATAATTGTCCTAACATAAACATTGTTACTTCAACACAGTCTGCATTTGGTCTGGTTGAGAGAATGTGGGTGGCTACTTTGTTTAACACTTTTTTGGTTACTAAATGATTCCATATGTATTATTTCATAGTTTGATGTCTTCACTAGTATTCTACAATGTAGAAAATAGTAAAAAAAAAAAAAAAAAAATACCATTGAATGAGTAAGTGTGTCCAAACTTTTGACTGGTACTGTATATCAAAAAGTAACACAAGAAAATTACATTACAATAATGAGGCTATATACAGGGAAGGAAGGGAAAGGAGATACCTAGTCAGATGTACAACTGAATGCATTCAACTGAAATGTGTCTTCCGAGTTTAACCCAAACCCTCTGAATCAGAGAGGTGCGGGGGGTTGCCTCAATGGTTCCGGTACCAAGTCAATGTGCGAGGTTACAGGTTAGTCGAGGTCATTTGTAGCACACAAAAACTGTAAATGTGGGAATATAATTTAGAGGTAAACCAGCATGATGTAGAGGTAAACCAGCATGATGTAGAGGTAAACCAGCATAATGTAGAGGAAAACCAGCATGATGTAGAGGTAAACAGCATGATGTAGAGGTAAACCAGCATGATGTAGAGGTAAACCAGCATGATGTAGAGGTAAACCAGCATAATGTAGAGGAAAACCAGCATGATGTAGAGGTAAACCAGCCTGATGTAGAGGTAAACCAGCCTGATGTAGAGGTAAACCAGCATAATGTAGAGGTAAACCAGCATAATGTAGAGGTAAACCAGCATGATGTAGAGGTAAACCAGCATGATGTAGAGGTAAACCAGCATGATGTAGAGGAAAACCAGCCTGATGTAGAGGTAAACCAGCATAATGTAGAGGTAAACCAGCATGATGTAGAGGTAAACCAGCATGATGTAGAGGTAAACCAGCATGATGTAGAGGTAAACCAGCATGATGTAGAGGTAAACCAGCATGATGTAGAGGTAAACCAGCATGATGTAGAGGTAAACAGCATGATGTAGAGGTAAACAGCATGATGTAGAGGTAAACAGCATGATGTAGAGGAAAACCAGCATGATGTAGAGGAAAACCAGCATGATGTAGAGGTAAACAGCATGATGTAGAGGTAAACCAGCATGTTGTAGAGGTAAACCAGCATGATGTAGAGGTAAACAGCATGATGTAGAGGTAAACAGCATGATGTAGAGGTAAACAGCATGATGTAGAGGTAAACAGCATGATGTAGAGGAAAACCAGCATGATGTAGAGGTAAACAGCATGATGTAGAGGTAAACAGCATGATGTAGAGGTAAACCAGCATGATGTAGAGGTAAACAGCATGATGTAGAGGTAAACAGCATGATGTAGAGGAAAACCAGCATGATGTAGAGGAAAACCAGCATGATGTAGAGGTAAACAGCATGATGTAGAGGAAAACCAGCATGATGTAGAGGTAAACCAGCATAATGTAGAGGTAAACCAGCATGCTCTTGTCGTGACTTCTTTATCATCAAGCTACGATGATTCATGTGATAAAATGACTGCATAATTGAAGAAAACCGTTACGTCACTGAGCTCCACTCTCTGACATCTACTTATTAAGCAAAATATGTTTGTCAGACAAGACCTTTCTGTTAAAGAACTACCCTCTGTTAGACTGGGTGTGGCACGAGTTGGCACGAGAGAAGAAATCTCTCACTCTCTCTCTCCCTTTCGCTCTCTCCCTCTCTTTCTCTCACTCTCACTCTCGCTCTCCCTCTATCTCTCTTGCTCTCTCTCTATCTCCATCTCACTCTCTCACTCTAGCTCTCCCATTCTCTCTCCCTGTCTATCTCTCTCTCTCTGAAAACATGAGAGTGGGAGAGAGAAGGTAGATCAGAGGAGGGAAAGGGACCATTATAATACGTTGAGGCATGCATTGCAATTGTTAGAAGTTCAAACGTGGCGAGAACAGAAGTACGAATAGTGAGGAAGAGCCAGTTAAGCTGGTGAAAATGGGTACAGTATGTTCCTGCATGAATCAGAGAGGCTAAAGTTGAGAGAGACATGCGGTCAGAGGAAAGAGAGGAGAAGAAAAATCAGATGGGCAGATGGTAACGAAGGTGCTTTGATCTTCCAGAGCCTTGAAGTAATGGTGATGGGTCTCTGTTGAATGGTCTCTATTTGATGTCATTCTTCTCATGCTTCTCATCAGGGTGGGAGACATAAAGATGGGCGGCTACAGATATCTTACACAGCCTTTGTCTCAGTCTGTGTGAAGCACTAATCAAAGACTTGGGGGAATGAAAGAGTCTTTGATTAAAGGCAGTCCTGACCCCTGACCCCTGAATCATGATGAAGAAGAGACACTGACGAAAACATAAGAGGTGGTGATTTACACATCAGACTGAATGTTGTGTGTGTGTGTGTGTGTGTGTGTGTGTGTGTGTGTGTGTGTGTGTGTGTGTGTGTGTGTGTGTGTGTGTGTGTGTGTGTGTGTGTGTGTGTGTGTGTGTGTGTGTGTGTGTGTGTGTGTGTGTGTGCGTGCTTGCTTGTGTGACAGCTGTGAGTGAGGCCATTTAACGAAGGTCAGCCTCATCGACTCGTCTCATCGTCTGATGAGAAGATGTTGTCCACAGTTTAAGTGAAACTGGAAAAAGAAGAGGGTTTTATAGCACCTGTTTATATTACTACTCTTCTCTCATGTTCACTCCCCTCCAACCCCTCACCGTGTCTCTCCAGTTCATCCTTTGTTCAAGTACTGTATCAGCTTACTTTCTATTTGTAAGCCTACAATAACAACAACAACAATAACAACAGCAGTGTGATGAACAAGCGGGAAGGAAGATATCTCTATTCACAGTGATCTATCTCTCCTATCTCTGTCTTTGTTCTCTCACTCAGCCTAGCAGTGGTGTAACATCACACCATCGTGTTCTGTCAGAGCAGTCTGACTGTCAGAGCATTCTGATTGACAGCGCTAGGCTACAGGATATACAGTGACTGATTGGTCGGTCAGTCACAGTGCTAGGCTACAGTATATACAGTGACCGATTGGTCTGTCACCGTGCTAGGCTACAGGATATAGGGTGACTGATTGGTCTGTCACCGTGCTAGGCTACAGGATATACAGTGACTGATTGGTCTGTCACCGTGCTAGGCTACAGGATATACAGTGACTGATTGGTCTGTCACCGTGCTAGGCTACAGGATATACAGTGACCGATTGGTCTGTCACCGTGCTAGGCTACAGGATATAGGGTGACTGATTGGTCTGTCACCGTGCTAGGCTACAGGATATACAGTGACTGATTGGTCTGTCACCGTGCTAGGCTACAGGATATACAGTGACTGATTGGTCTGTCACCGTGCTAGGCTACAGGATATACAGTGACTGATTGGTCTGTCACCGTGCTAGGCTACAGGATATACAGTGACTGATTGGTCTGTCACCGTGCTAGGCTACAGGATATACAGTGACTGATTGGTCTGTCACCGTGCTAGGCTACAGGATGTACAGTGACTGATTGGTCTGTCACCGTGCTAGGCTACAGGATGTACAGTGACTGATTGGTCTGCCACCGTGCTAGGCTACAGGATATACAGTGACTGATTGGTCTGTCACCGTGCTAGGCTACATGATATACAGTGACTGATTGGTCTGTCACCTCACTAGACTACAGGATATACAGTGACTGATTGGTCTGTCACAGCGCTAGACTACAGGATATACAGTGACTGATTGGTCTGTCACAGCGCTAGACTACAGGATATACAGTGACTGATTGGTCTGTCACCGTGCTAGGCTACAGGATATACATTGCGTTAGGAAAAGTATTCAGACCCCTTGACTTTTTCCATATTTTTTTACGTTACAGCCTTAATCTAAAATGGATTAAATCATTTTTCCCCCCTCATCAATCTACATACAATACATTATTTACATAACTATTCAGACACTTAGCTATGAGACTCGAAATTGAGCTCAGGTGCATCCTGTTTCCATTGATCGTCCTTGATATGTTTCTTGATTGGAGTCCACCTGTGGTAAATTCAATTGATTAGCCACACACCTGTCTATATAAGGTCCCACAGCTGACAGTGCACAGTGCAAAACCTTCTCCAGAGCGCTCAAGACCTCAGACTGGGGCAAAGGCTCACCTTCCAACAGGACAACGACTCTAAACACACGGCCAAGACAATGCAGGAGTGGCTTTTGAACAAGTCTCTTAATGTGGCCCAGCGAGAGCCCTGACTTGAACCCAAATTAACATATCTGGAGAGACCTGGAAAATCCTGCTTTATCATTATGGGGTATTGTGTGTAGATTGATGAGGGGAAAAAACAAAGGCTGTAACAGAACAAAATGTGGAAAAAGTCAAGGGGTCTGAATACTTTCCCAATGCAGTGTAATTGTCTCTGACGTGCCAGTGCCTCTCATTTCAAATCGACCCACCTGACCAGCACCATGAACACTATCGAGCATAAATAGCTTCAGAAATACAGAGGATGGGGGAATAGGGTTTACATGTTAGTTTTCTCTGGGGGTTGTGAAGAGAGGGAGCATGCCACATCTTTACTCCAACAACAACACTGCTACTGTCAAGACTCCTCTAAGTCCTCTGGGAAAAGTTAGTTCATTCCTAAAATAGCTTCGCCCTGCCAACCCTCCTAAAAGAGACACTGCCCTGTTGGTCAACACATAATCATGTGGGGGGGGGTTAGGAAAGGGGGATACCTAGTCAGTTGTCCAACTGAATGCCTTCAAATGAAATGCGTCATCGGCATTTAACCCAACCCTTGTGAATCAGAGAGGTGCGGGGGGCTCCCTTAATCGACATCCACGTCTTCGGCGCCCGAGGAACAGTGATTTAACTGCCTTGCTCAGGGGCAGAACGAAAGATTTTTACCTTGTCAGCTCGGGGATTCAATCCAGCAACCTTTCAGTTTAAAGCCCTTCACCCTGTTGTTTTTGTTATAATTTAGGTTAGAAAATGGAAAAGTACCCAAGCACCTTCTCCCATTTACCTCAACATCACAGTGCTAGCCTACAGGTGTGTGCAGTACATCATGTTTGTGTAACTGAGTAGGTCCTCTTCCTGGCCCTCAAAATCCACCGGTTAAATATGTGGACATGAAACCACATTACACTCCACAATCTAAACCAGAAGGTGTATGTGGTGTGAGAGAGAGAGAGAGAGAGAGAGAGAGAGAGAGAGAGAGAGAGAGAGAGAGAGAGAGAGAGAGAGAGAGAGAGAGAGAGAGAGAGAGAGAGAGAGAGAGAGAGAGAGAGAGAGAGAGAGAGAGAGAGAGAGAGAGAGAGAGAGAGAGAGAGAGAGAGAGAGAGAGAGAGAGAGAGAGAGAGAGAGAGAGAGAGAGAGAGAGAGAGAGAGAGAGAGAGAGAGAGAGAGAGAGAGAGAGAGAGAGAGAGAGAGAGAGAGAGAGAGAGAGAGAGAGAGAGAGAGAGAGAGAGAGAGAGAGAGAGAGACTGCACTGTGGGGCAGTCCCTATAGTAATAGATGGTTGATGCTTGTGGTTGCCTTTATGTACAGTATTCTGCATCTCTCACAGACAGTAAGAGTTCAACGTAGTTGCCTTTTCTTGTGTCAACAGGTCACACATCTTGCTGCTGTGATGGCACACTGTGGTAATTCACCCAGTAGATATGGGAGTTTATCAAATTGCTTCTGTTAAAAAAAAATGTTGGGTCTGTGTAATCTCTCTCTCACAGACTTATTCTCTTTCTCTCTCTCTCCCTCTCTCTCCATTCCTCGCTCTCGTCTGTCTGTCTGTCTGTCTGTCTGTCTGTCTGTCTGTCTGTCTCTACCCCTCTCTCTTTCTCTCTCTCCATTCCTCGCTCGTCTGTCTGTCTGTCTCTACCCCTCTCTCTTTCTCTCTCTCCCTCCACCTTTCTGTAATTGAACTGAGTTGAGCCTCCATGGTGACGGACCAATTACCTCCCCTCTTTCCTCCGGCACACAGGGAAGCAAATATGCAAAACAGACCTTTGTGAGATTTTTAGATTCAGAATGACTTCCCCAACCAGCCGTGTGGGAGCTATGGAATATGGAGGCTTAGACAGTCTACAACAAAGAGATCACTAGGGGAGTTATTGGAGGCCAAAACAGTAGTAAACCTCTGTTAGATAGGCCAAAACAGAGAGACTACAATGTGATCCCTCTGGTAGAGAGGCCAAAACAGAGAGACTACAATGTGATCCCTCTGGTAGAGAGGCCAAAACAGAGAGACTACAACGTGATCCCTCTGGTAGAAAGGCCAAAACAAAGACTACAACATGGCCCCTCTGGTAGAGAAGCCAAAACAGAGACTGCAACGTGATCCCTCTGTTAGAGAGTCCAAAACAGTGAGACTGCAACGTGGCCCCTCTGGTAGAGGCCAAAACAGAGAGACTGCAACGTGGCCCCTCTGTTAGAGAGTCCAAAACAGTGAGACTGCAACGTGATCCCTCTGGTAGAGAGGCCAAAACAGAGACTACAACATGGCCCCTCTGGTAGAGAGGCCAAAACAGAGACTACAACGTGATCCCTCTGGTAGAGGCCGAAACAGAGTCTACAACATGGCCCCTCTGTTAGAGAGACCAAAACAGTGAGACTACAACATGGCCCCTCTTGTAGAGAGACAAAACAGAGACTACAACGTGGCCCCTCTGTTAAACAGCATAATAAGACAGATGGAAACAATATAATTTATGCAATTCCATTTCAGTCCAGTCAATTCAGCTAACTTAACTGAAATGCCATTGCCATCGGATAGGAACATTTTAATGAGCGACTTGAGTGTGAATTCATTCCAACCCTGATTAACAGTAGAGTTGTGTGGCAGCCTGCCAGGTCTAAGACTAAGAGTCTTTTCCTGTTGTTTTGGTCATACATAACACATTAACCCCCCCCCCCCCCCAGCGATATAGTGTATTAGAGAGAGAGAGTGAGATAGTGTGTGAGGGAGAGAGAGGCAAGGAGAGAGAGTGTGTGAAAAGCATTGTGAAAGGTGGACTGTTGGGAAGATTATCTTTCTAGAGAGTCCCACTGAAGTGTGTGTGTGTGTGTGTGTGTGTGTGTGTGTGTGTGTGTGTGTGTGTGTGTGTGTG
>NC_048565.1:85002937-85055437 GCF_013265735.2 Oncorhynchus mykiss
AGTCCTCCAGGATAGTACTGTATGTTCCACTTTTCATAGTGTGGTAGTCCTCCAGGATAGTACTGTATGTTCCACTTTTCATAGTGTGGTAGTCCTCCAGGATAGTACTGTATGTTCCACTTTTCATAGTGTGGTAGTCCTCCAGAATAGTACTGTATTTGGGTTAACTAAAGTGTTACTGTGTTCTCCATCTCACTTTTGCTTGACAGGTTTGACATTCATTAATGTTAGTGTAGCAAATGTTTTGAAATGAGTTCATGTTTGAAATGAGTTCATGTTTGAGTTCATATTTGAAATGTGCAGTAAGGTGGTTTACCTACAGTAAGGTGGTTTACCTACAGTAAGGTGGTTTACCTACTGCATAATATACATTATAGTAGTCCTTCAGAGGGATTGGAAACTTTTCAATGAAACAAAAATCATTAATTTACTTCAATAGATAGGCTATCTCACGCTCTACTGTAAACTCCCCTCAGACTGTAGAGTAGACTAGGGGAAACATTTAGACTGTAGAGTAGACTAGGGGAAACATTTAGACTGTAGAGTAGACTAGGGGAAACATTTAGACTGTAGAGTAGACTAGGGGAACATTTAGACTGTAGAGTAGACGAGGGGAAACATTTAGACTGTAGAGTAGACTAGGGGAAACATTTAGACTGTAGAGTAGACTAGGGGAAACATTTAGACTGTAGAGTAGACTAGGGGAAACATTTAGACTGTAGAGTAGACTAGGGGAACATTTAGACTGTAGAGTAGACTAGGGGAACATTTAGACTGTAGAGTAGACTAGGGGAAACATTTAGACTGTAGAGTAGACTAGGGGAACATTTAGACTGTAGAGTAGACTAGGGGGAACATTTAGACTGTAGAGTAGACTAGGGGAAACATTTAGACTGTAGAGTAGACTAGGGGAAACATTTAGACTGTAGAGTAGACTAGGGGAAACATTTAGACTGTAGAGTAGACTAGGGGAAACATTTAGACTGTAGAGTAGACTAGGGGAAACATTTAGACTGTAGAGCAGACTAGGGGAAACATTTAGACTGTAGAGTAGACTAGGGGAACATTTAGACTGTAGAGTAGACTAGGGGAAACATTTAGACTGTAGAGTAGACTAGGGGAACATTTAGACTGTAGAGTAGACTAGGGGGAACATTTAGACTGTAGAGTAGACTAGGGGAACACATTTAGACTGTAGAGTAGACTAGGGGAAACATTTAGACTGTAGAGTAGTCTAGGGGAAACATTTAGACTGTAGAGTAGACTAGGGGAAACATTTAGACTGTAGAGTAGACTAGGGGAAACATTTAGACTGTAGAGTAGACTAGGGGAAACATTTAGACTGTAGAGTAGACTAGGGGAAACATTTAGACAGTAGAGTAGACTAGGGAAACATTTAGACTGTAGAGTAGACTAGGGGAAACATTTAGACTGTAGAGTAGACTAGGGGAAACATTTAGACTGTAGAGTAGACTAGGGGAAACACATTTAGACTGTAGAGTAGACTAGGGGAACATTTAGACTGTAGAGTAGACTAGGGGAACACATTTAGACTGTAGAGTAGACTAGGGGGAACACATTTAGACTGTAGAGTAGACTAGGGGAAACATTTAGACTGTAGAGTAGACTAGGGGAAACACATTTAGACTGTAGAGTAGACTAGGGGAAACATTTAGACTGTAGAGTAGACTAGGGGAAACACATTTAGACTGTAGAGTAGGCTAGGGGAAACATTTAGACTGTAGAGTAGACTAGGGGAAACATTTAGACTGTAGAGTAGACTAGGGGAACATTTAGACTGTAGAGTAGACTAGGGGAAACATTTAGACTGTAGAGTAGACTAGGGGGAACATTTAGACTGTAGAGTAGACTAGGGGAAACATTTAGACTGTAGAGTAGACTAGGGGAAACATTTAGACTGTAGAGTAGACTAGGGGAAACATTTAGACTGTAGAGTAGACTAGGGAAACATTTAGACTGTAGAGTAGACTAGGGGAAACATTTAGACTGTAGAGTAGACTAGGGGAACATTTAGACTGTAGAGTAGACTAGGGGAAACATTTAGACTGTAGAGTAGACTAGGGGAAACATTTAGACTGTAGAGTAGACTAGGGGAAACATTTAGACTGTAGAGTAGACTAGGGGAACATTTAGACTGTAGAGTAGACTAGGGGAAACATTTAGACTGTAGAGTAGACTAGGGGAAACATTTAGACTGTAGAGTAGACTAGGGGAAACATTTAGACTGTAGAGTAGACTAGGGGAAACATTTAGACAGTAGAGTAGACTAGGGAAACATTTAGACTGTAGAGTAGACTAGGGAAACATTTAGACTGTAGAGTAGACTAGGGGAAACATTTAGACTGTAGAGTAGACTAGGGGAACATTTACACTGTAGAGTAGACTAGGGGAAACATTTAGACTGTAGAGTAGACTAGGGGAAACATTTAGACTGTAGAGTAGACTAGGGGAAACATTTAGACTGTAGAGTAGACTAGGGGAAACATTTAGACTGTAGAGTAGACTAGGGGAACATTTAGACTGTAGAGTAGACTAGGGGAAACATTTAGACTGTAGAGTAGACTAGGGGAACATTTAGACTGTAGAGTAGACTAGGGGGAACATTTAGACTGTAGAGTAGACTAGGGGAAACATTTAGACTGTAGAGTAGAGTAGGGGAAAACCACAACACATTCTGTATTTGCTTAACATCTACCGATCTAAGGTTAAGTCTGCAAGAGGGAGAGTTGGTGAGTTGCCTTTGATATCTCCCGCAGCAGTACTCATATTGATTACATTACAGTTGGATGGATCTGATTGACTTTAGTCAGTCTATAATCATCTGATTTTCCCTTCATGTTTTGGGGTGATAGAGTAACAGAAATAACAGTATACAGTCTGACACAACAGAATCAGTAGATTTAGAGACGCTTAGCAGTGTCTAGCAGGAGTTCTGATCTAGGATAAGTTTTACTTTTTAAATCATAATGAATAAGATTATATGGACAGGGGGAAGCTGATCCTGGATCAGAACTACTCCAACAGGCTCTATCTCCCTATATCCCTAGTCTTCCAGTCCAATAGTTTGACATACACTATCAATTCAGGTCCTCTGTTGGCCTGACATTAGGCTGATCTTCTGCCAGTCAGTGTAAGGATGGTAGAGCCACTAGCCAGTCAGTTTGAGGATGGAGAGCCACTAGCCAGTCAGTTTGAGGATGGTAGAGCCACTAGCCAGTCAGTTTGAGGATGGTAGAGCCACTAGCCAGTCAGTTTGAGGATGGTAGAGCCACTAGCCAGTCAGTGTGAGGATGGTAGAGCCACTAGCCAGTCAGTTTGAGGATGGTAGAGCCACTAGCCAGTCAGTGTGAGGATGGTAGAGCCACTAGCCAGTCAGTTTGAGGATGGTAGAGCCACTAGCCAGTCAGTTTGAGGATGGTAGAGCCACTAGCCAGTCAGTTTGAGGATGGTAGAGCCACTAGCCAGTCAGTTTGAGGATGGTAGAGCCACTAGCCAGTCAGTGTGAGGATGGTAGAGCCACTAGCCAGTCAGTTTGAGGATGGTAGAGCCACTAGCCAGTCAGTGTGAGGATGGTAGAGCCACTAGCCAGTCAGTTTGAGGATGGTAGAGCCACTAGCCAGTCAGTTTGAGGATGGTAGAGCCACTAGCCAGTCAGTTTGAGGATGGTAGAGCCACTAGCTAGTCAGTTTGAGGATGGTAGAGCCACTAGCCAGTCAGTTTGAGGATGGTAGAGCCACTAGCCAGTCAGTTTGAGGATGGTAGAGCCACTAGCCATTCAGTTTGAGGATGGTAGAGCCACTAGCCAGTCAGTTTGAGGATGGTAGAGCCACTAGCCAGTCAGTTTGAGGATGGTAGAGCCACTAGCCAGTCAGTTTGAGGATGGTAGAGCCACTAGCCAGTCAGTTTGAGGATGGTAGAGCCACTAGCCATTCAGTTTGAGGATGGTAGAGCCACTAGCCAGTCAGTTTGAGGATGGTAGAGCCACTAGCCAGTCAGTTTGAGGATGGTAGAGCCACTAGCCAGTCAGTTTGAGGATGGTAGAGCCACTAGCCAGTCAGTGTGATAATAAATAGTGGAAGGCCAGAGGGTTATAGAGGGCTTAGGGGGCCAATTAATTACTGGACTGCCCTGGGAGGGGCTCGGACTGTGTCCCAAATGGCATCCTATTCCCTACATAATGCACTACTTTTGACCAGAACCCCTGTAGGGGCTATGAAGGCAAGCGGTATCGGAGCGTCAAGTCTAGGACCTAAAGGCTCCTTAACAGCTTCTACCCCCAAGCCACAAGACTGCTAAACAATCAATCAAATGGCCAACGGACATATTTTAAAACCCTTTTAAGTTGTAGTTAATTTAAATTGCTTTGTGGTACAATGAGTAGCGCCCTTCGTTCTGGTTAATCATGTCACATGACCTGGATTTGAACCTTTATTTTAAACTTCCAGAAATGAGAATTAGATGTATGCAAACATGTATGCAATTGTCTGAGGATGATGCAGGACCATCTGACATAAAAAGAACATGGGACAGTTTGATGAATAAGATTTAAACAAAGATCCAGGTCATGTGACATGATTAGCCAAAACACAGAGCCCTCCCCCTGAAACCTCCTCCTTGGTGAAATAAATCTGGTCTCTTGTTTGTTTAATGTGGGAGCGAGATAGTCTTTTTAAATCATGCAACCATTTCATGTGATACAATCAGGGACCTCCTGTTTCCTTTGAAGAACACTAAACTGCATGAATTAGAGCACTTCAAATGTTGCCTATTTATAGACTGTTGAAGGGCATCTTTCTTCTAAAAGGCGCATTAATGACTTGATGGAGCGTTTGTGTGTTCTCTAAGAAAAACAGATACAGAGTAGAAGAATCATGTGACGTCATAGAACGAGGAAATGCTGGTCTATCTCTATCTTTTAACACACGCCCATCATTCTAGACAGTTCATTAAGATCTCATGCATATTCCTGCCCTCCTCTCTCTCTTCATTCTAGACAGTTCATTAAGATCTCATGCATATTCCTGCCCTCCTCTCTCCCTTCATTCTAGACAGTTCATTAAGATCTCATGCATATTCCTGCCCTCCTCTCTCTCTTCATTCTAGACAGTTCATTAAGATCTCACGCATATTCCTGCCCTCCTCTCTCTCTTCATTCTAGACAGTTCATTAAGATCTCATGCATATTCCTGCCCTCCTCTCTCTCTTCATTCTAGACAGTTCATTAAGATCTCACGCATATTCCTGCCCTCCTCTCTCCCTTCATTCTAGACAGTTCATTAAGATCTCACGCATATTCCTGCCCTCCTCTCTCCCTTCATTCTAGACAGTTCATTAAGATCTCATGCATATTCCTGCCCTCCTCTCTCCCTTCATTCTAGACAGTTCATTAAGATCTCATGCATATTCCTGCCCTCCTCTCTCCCTTCATTCTAGACAGTTCATTAAGACCTCATGCATATTTCTGCGCAACGTCTCTCCCTTCATTCTAGACCCTTCATCAAGACCTCATGCATATTCCTGCCCTCCACTCTCCCTTCATCCCTTCATTCCTTGACCCATAACCTGCTACCCATGCATCTTTTATGATAAGGGACATACGTACGTCTGCACAAAATCCCTCCTTTATGTTGTCACCCTGCCCTACTTAACAATTACTTCTGCTCACCCCCACCTCTAGAGGCATGTGTTATTCATTGACTATATTCCTCTATCCTTCCTTCCCTCTATCCTTCCTACCTTCCCTCTATCCTTCCTTCCCTCTATCCTTCCTTCCCTCTGTCCTTCCTTCCCTCTGTCCTTCCTTCTCTCTATCCTTCCTCCCCTCTATCCTTCCTACCTTCCCTCTATCCTTCCTTCCCTCTATCCTTCCTTCCCTCTGTCCTTCCTTCCCTCTGTCCTTCCTTCTCTCTATACTTCCTTCCCTCTGTCCTTCCTTCCCTCTGTCCTTCCTTCTCTCTATACTTCCTTCCCTCTATCCTTCCTTCTCTCTATCCTTCCTCCCCTCTATCCTTCCTTCCCTCTATCCTTCCTTCCCTCTGTCCTTCCTTCCCTCTGTCCTTCCTTCCCTCTGTCCTTCCTTCTCTCTATACTTCCTTCCCTCTGTCCTTCCTTCCCTCTGTCCTTCCTTCTCTCTATACTTCCTTCCCTCTATCCTTCCTTCTCTCTATCCTTCCTCCCCTCTATCCTTCCTTCCCTCTATCCTTCCTCCCCTTTATCCTTCCTTCCCTCTATCCTTCCTTAATTCCACCTCCAGAGGCATGTGTTATTCATTGACTATATTCCTCTGTCCTTCCTTCCCTCTGTCCTTCCTTTCCTATATCCTTCCTTCCCTCTATCCTTCCTTTCCTATATCCTTCCTTCCCTCTATCCTTCCTTCCCTCTGTCCTTCCTTTCCTATATCCTTCCTTCCCTCTATCCTTCCTTTCCTATATCCTTCCTTCCCTATATCCTTCCTTCCCTCTATCCTTCCTACCTTCCCTCTATCCTTCCTTCCCTCTGTCCTTCCTTCTCTCTATCCTTCCTTTCCTATATCCTTCCTTCCTTCTATCCTTCCTTCTCTCTATCCTTCCTTTCCTCTATCCTTCCTTCTCTCTATCCTTCCTTCCCTCTATCCTTCCTTTCCTCTATCCTTCCTTCTCTCTATCCTTCCTTCCCTCTATCCTTCCTTCCCTCTATCCTTCCTTTCCTCTATCCTTCCTTCTCTCTATCCTTCCTTCCCTCTATCCTTCCTTTCCTCTATCCTTCCTTACTCCCACCTCCAGATGCATGAGTTATTCATTGACTAGACTCCTCTGTCCTTCCCCACTTTCACCTATACTGAGTAAATGATGAATGAGTTATTCCAAACTCCTCCATCATTCTTCCTCTCCTCCTCACACCATTCTACCTCCACTTCTCCTTTCTTGTCACCTCTCTCCTCCTCACTTACTCTAAATCTTCCTTTCTCTTTCCTCCTTTTCTGTCTATGGTGTTGCCTGCCTGCCTGCCTGCCTGCCTGCCTGCCTGCCTGCCTGCCTGCCTGCCTGCCTGCCTGCCTGCCTGCCTGCCTGACTGACTGTACTGTCCCCAATGCAAGACTGGCAATACTTCTGTTCTGTTCTATCCTATTCTATTCTATTATATTGTATTCTGCTATATCCCCAGCAACCCCTGCCAGCCTTCTGTTCTCCCTCCAGTGTGTGGGAAATAGCCAGCTAGAAAAGTGTTGATTGTACCCAGCCTGCTTTAAACAAGAATCCAGGGTGGTGGAGCAGCCAAGCTACTGTACTGTACAGGGCCAAGGTGAACAGGAGGACAGGACAGTCTGCAGGGCTCGATGATGGACAGAAAATAACCGTTAAAGACACAAACTGGATAAATGATATGCACTCTCACTGTTCAGGGTTGTTGCAACAGGTGCGTCTTAAATGTTTGATATTTATCTCAGGGAAAGGAGGGTTCTCCTACTAAGACATTGTGGGAGCTTTTTTAATATAAAGGACAAAGTGTAAATTCCTAACCTGGCTGCCTTTCCATTTGATGGTAATCCACTGATTGTGATGGCGATCTCAAAGCACATTCCTGAAACGTCAAACGTCTGATCATGAAAAAGTGGCGGTAACTGATATGACCACTAGCCAACTGACATAACAGAATAAAACAGGCCAAACAAAACATGACCGTTTGGAGGGACTTTCCAACGGGGAGAAAGCAACAAGTCCATTCAGCCTGCTGCCCTTTCATATGTAAGTGACTGGTGACAGCAGACTCCATTCCAGACAGATCTATAAATAGAAATCCCACTCCCCCTTTTTCTCCCATTCTCTCTCCTCTCTCCTTCCCCCTGGCGCATTGTATTCTCCCCCCTATTGTTCCACTCCAGATAGACCATCACCGACCACTGAGAAGAGATGGGATCTGTGTGCGAGTGTGATTTTGTGTATATGTGCGTGTGTGTGTGAGTGTGTGATTGAGTGTGTGTGTGTGTGTGTGTGTGTGCGTGTGTGAGTGTGCGTGTGTGATTGAGTGTGTGAGTGTGTGTGTGTGCGTGTGTGATTGAGTGTGTGAGTGTGTGTGTGTGCGTGTGTGAGTGTGTGTGCGTGTGTGTGTGTGAGTGTGTGCCAGTTGGGAGAGAAAGGACCTGAGATGTTCTGCGTCAGAAACAATGGGTGGGCTCCTACCTCCTGCAGTTTAAAACCTGTTGTTCTAGAGGACCAACCACAGACATGCACACTGCCTATCCCTCCATCCCCACCGCTCTCTCGCTCTGTTCTCTCTCTCACTCCTTTCCCTCTCTCACTCCGTTCTCTCTCTCACTCCTTTCCCTCTCTCACTCCGTTCTCTCTCTCACTCCTTTCCCTCTTTCACTCCGTTCTCTCTCACTCCATTCTCTCTCTCACTCCTTTCCCTCTCTCACTCTGTTCTCTTTCTCACTCATTTCCCTCTCTCACTCCTTTATGTATCTCACTCCTTTCCCTCTCTCATTCCGTTCTCTCTCTCACTCTGTTCTCTCTCTTACTCCTTCCCATCTCTCACTCCTTTATCTCTCTCACTCTGTTCTCTCTCACTCCATTCCCTCTCTCTCTTCTTTTCCCTTCTTAAAGTATAGACCAGGGGCTCTAGGTTATGTAACTGGTAATATGGGTGTTAATTGACTGGGCTAATTCATACTCTCTCTGCCCAGCAGAAATGACTAATGTGACACAGTATAATGAATCATGTTTATCAACCGGAACAACAATGGCTGCACCCAAAATGGCACCCTATTCCTTATAAAGTGCACTACTTTTGACCAGGGCCCTATGGGTAGTAGAGCCCTATGAGTAGAAGAACACTATGGGTAGTAGAGCCCCATGGGTAGTAGAACCCTTTGGGTAGTAGAGCCCTATGAGTAGAAGAACACTATGGGTAGTAGAGCCCTATGGGTAGTAGAGCCCTATGAGTAGTAGAGCCCTATGAGTAGAAGAACACTATGGGTAGTAGAGCCCCATGGCTAGTAGAGCCCTATGGGTAGTAGAGCCCTATGGGTAGTAGAGCCCCATGGCTAGTAGAGCCCTATGGGTAGTAGAGCCCTATGGGTAGTAGAACCCTATTGGACATAATCAAGAAGTTTTGCATATTTATTGGAGCACTAAGATCAGCAATAATATGAATTATGTATGACCTTGATGAGGTGTGTGTGTGTGCGTGTGTGTGTGTATGAGTGTGTGTGTCTTTATTACTTTTCGGTATGTGAATCCATTTCACATGAATTGGTTCTCAGCAGTTTGACTGGGACTAGGTATATGTTCCAAATGGCACACTATTCCATATATAGTGCACTTATTTGAACCCCTATGGGTCCTGGTCAAAAGTAGTGCACTATTTTGTGAATAGGGTGCCATTTGAGATGCAACCTACAGACTTGATTAATCCCATCAAATCCCTCAGGCTAATGTGCCAATATACCAGCTGATTGGATGGATACTTGAGACTCCTCTCATATGATGTACCAAACTGTATTTCAGTAATAATGTCATGAATCTCTTGTGGACTGACCAAATTACGCAATATTCTAGTTCTGGGTTAACCAATATTATATTGCCATCTCCTGGAAACTAAACTAATAAGGTTTGTTTCAAACGGAATATAGCATATTTAGATTCCAGGCTAATTGCCTACAGCTTTTGACGTCTGAAGTAAGGCCGGTTCCACAACCATGGTCTGTGGAGAGCTCAGTGGCAATTCATTGGAATTATGGCCTTAGTTAACATGCATCCAATTCCACAGACATGTTCCTAATCTAAAAAACGAATCACAAAAAATCGATTCCAGTTTGTAAGGCGACCTCAGGGTTCCACAAAAGTGGAATGCATTTCTGACCACCGGTAGGTGGCACTGTTGCAATGTTCGCCAGAAACCCCGAGGTGTGCAAGCGGATGGAGATTGGAGAGCGCAATTGCCCCTATCTATCTGTGCGTGTTCAAATGATGTAATGCAACGGCATATGTGTGGGTGAGAAGGGAGAGGGATCATGTTATTTTTCTCCGTGGTTAAACTGGATTTACAGTACCGGGCTCGCGCTGTCCCCAATTGAGTGGCATTATCATGTACGGCGATGGAGAGGGCACTGTTTGGGACAGAGTCGGACGCCCCCGACGGGACTGCATGTGCTACCTCGGACCTCCAACAACTTTGATGCCCATGTAAGAATTATGATGAAGTTCTCAGTAGACTAGACTGTTCCAAAATGAGATAGGCTACATTGCATAGTAGCCTATGGAGTCAGTAAGTGCGTATACAACTAGGCTGTTGTTGGAAAATGTTCTTCATGCGTCCATGCGGAAAAGCAATTGCGGATAAAATTACCTTTGATAAATAGCCTAAACCAGAATCACAAGTTAATTAGTCTAAGTCTACTCTGAATGGTTGGTTACCTTCTGTTCAATTTGGACTGTTAACTGTTTATCTCACGGACTTTGTGTTTTATTTTACCTGCGACTGCATTACCTGCACTGAAAAAAATCGATTCCAGGTTGTAGGATCACATTTAGATAAAAAAAAAATGATATACCTATATATGATAGTTACAGTAACACATTAGTATCCAAACAATGGAATTAAATCAGTCTGTATGACTGTAAGCATGAATAATCCAGCTGGCGACTGAGCTGATGATAGGCGAAAGCTATCAGATCAACAGAAACGAATTCTTCAAGTTGACGAGTTGTGTTCATGTCATGCGAGTCCCTGAACATCAGCATAATAACCTGCCGTTTAAACAGTCGGCAATTAGCCTAGAACAGAATGACACGGAGCAATACTTCAGTGGACACGACATAATTAACGACGCGCATTCCCCATGCAAATAAAGATCAGATAGGATAGGCTACTCATCTCTGATTTCCCAGCGTAGGCTAGGCATACAACGCCTCAAGGTGGCTGGGAGCCGCAAGAAAGAAACACAATGGTAAAATATACTGGTATAGTTTTATGTTTTTCCCTGTGCGGTTGGATAATATTATCCAGAGGAAGAGATGCCTAGGCTTACTGGTACAATGATGCGCTCCAGTGCGCGCACTGGCGCACGCCTCATAGACTGTCACAAATGTTTTGTCCTCATCCTTCCAAATCACGTTGAATCGATTCATTCATTAGCTACCAGAGCCTACGCGTAGGCTATCTTAACTTTCTCGTTTTTAATAAGGATTGCACAGTGCATTCATATACAGTACACAGCACAGCACTGCGGTCGCCCAGTCACTTTCGCTTAGCTTCTCTCTCCATCTCTGCCCCTCTTGAGCACATGGTCAGTGAAGGATGAAGATTTCCGGCTCTATGGCCTCCCAGCAGCGGCGTGTGGCTTCCACCAGTGTTGGAGGGAAACTAAACCAGCTCTTAACATTAGTGGTTGACTGAGTTGAAATTGACGGTGGGGAATCATGTTTTATCTTGTCCCGTCGACCACGGCCCTTCGGTCCGCGCGCATTAGAACTCTCGCAATCCGCTTGGTCTGAACGGGCCGCACCTCCGGCTCATGGTTCCTGACACTCTTCTAACCACAACTCATGTCATACTCTTTCTACAGCGGGATGCGGAAGTCTCCCGATGTGAGTCCCAGACGGCTTTCGGACATCAGCCCCCAACTGAGACAACTGAAGTATCTGGTTGTGGACGAGTCTATCAAAGAGGACACTTTAAAATCGTCCCGTTCCTTTGAAGACATTAACAGCGCGTCGATAGAGGAGAGGATCTTGAGGATCACTGGATACTACGGCTATCAACCTTGGAATGCTGTCTACACCAACAGTGAGTAGACCAGTATGGCTTCTTTTACAATTACCTGCCTACCTGTGACCGTTACATAAATGGTGCTGTGTAGAGTTTGTGTGATTTAAACTTTTATTTGGAATTTAGAAGTCTTGAATTATGGGCTATATATATTTGACCTAAGTGTACGGCCAATATCCATAACAGTCCAGACTAAATGTGCAAGATACCTAGAAACAAGGTAAGAGAAATAGCCTTTGTTTGAATTAGTGTGAACTATAAAAGTTGAGACAAAACATAATAAATGCCGTGTGCTCTCTCTCGCTGCGTGTGTGAGTGCGTGAGTGTGTGTGTGTGTGAGTGCGGGCGTGGGTGTGTGTGAGTGTGTGCTGTGTGTGTGTGTGCTGTGTGTGTGTGTGTGAGTGCGTGGGTGTGTGTGTGTGTGTGTGTGTGTGTGTGTGTGTGTGTGTGTGTGTGTGTGTGTGTGTGTGTGCTGTGTGTATGTGTGTGTGTGTGTGTGTGTGTGTGTGAGTGCGTGGGTGTGTGAGTGCGTGGGTGTGTGTGTGTGTGAGTGCGTGGGTGCGTGGGTGCGTGGGTGTGAGTGCGTGGGTGTGTGTGCTGTGCTGTGTGTGTGTGTGTGTGTGTGTGTGTGTGTGTGTGTGTGTGTGTGTGTGTGTGTGTGTGTGTGTGAGTGAATCCCACTGCTCCTAAGAACTGGCCTCTTTCACTATAATTAGCTGCATCAGTTGCTACCAAACAGAAATTAGCCTGTAAATTACAGTGTTTGGTGTTTTGTTATGCATTAATCACCTAATTATATATGCATGGCTGTTGCAGTGGGGGTGAGAGTTGGGGCAAAGCAGCCCTGTTGTTTCAGCTGAATCATGGAAAAGGAATCACACAAACATGACACACACACACACACACACACACACACACACACACACACACACACACACACACACACACACAAACATGACACACACACACACACACACACACACACACACACACACACACACACACACACACACATAACACACACACACACACACACACACACACACACACACACACATGACACACACACACACACACACACACACACACACACACACACACACACACACACACACACACACACACACACACACACACACAGAGAGTAGTGCCCAGAATTGAAATAATGAGTGAATATAGACAGGGAAGTCATGACCATCTTAATTCGGCACCTGCATTAATGTCATTATTCAGGTCAGGAAGAGAAGGTAAACAACAACACTAAGTGCTATTGCTTAGGAATTGACTTTCCATTCTGCAGACTTGTTTTCAATGCATATAAAGCAGCAGATCTGTAAGCTAAAGGTCCAGTGTTGTGCCTAACACACTGTATACAGTAAGTTACGCTTGATGATGTTGATGATGATCACGATGATGTGTGTTTTTCGACCCCTTGGGATAAGCAGCATGTTGTGGGCGTGTGTGGGAGCAAACTGTAAACACCCAAACAGGTGATGTCATTGTCTTGCCTTGTTGGGTTCTTTGTGTGATGTCCTAGTTACAGTCGTATACAGACAGCAAAAACAAAGGACCCACACACACAGAAAGAGAGAGGGATATGGGAGGTGTAAAAAAAACGAGCAGGATTTTCCGTGGCATGGAGAAAACATTTCATTTCATTCTCGTTCACATGAGCCAGAGTAGTGTTTTATGACGCAAACAAATATGTCTTTTTTAAAGAAAGATGAGTTAAAATGAGGCTTTAGATGCTTCTAATCATCTTCAAAGATTATGTGAGCCAGTCATTCACTGACACCCATTTCTCTGCCTTCACTGTTGGGAAAGTGTTTTCTAAAACCTTTAGCCACCCCAGCCTTTCACAAAAATGTACTGTGTTTTGTTCTTTTGGGAAGAGATAGGTTTACATTTGTTTTTGCCAAACCCACACTGCATGTTTGTTTCTTGCTGTAATTTACTTGTGCTATCATCGCAAACACAGCATCTCACGGTCGGGCCATGGTCAGAAGTAGTGTACTATCTAGGGAATAGGGTGCCTCTACCAGCCGTGAAATGAGACTGGTTTCTATAATAGCTCAGTGGTTTGGCCATGGTGCACGCATGCACACACAGACACACACACACACACACACACAGTCTGACATGAGTTTAGCCTCCTGTCTCTTCTGAGCAGCAGTGATTGGTGGACAGAGACACAAGCTGTGTTCGAATACCCATACTAACATACTGTATACTACATACTATATACTATGAGTTCATTTTAGGAATACTGTAAATGAACAGTATGCTTTCAGTTGAACGGACTAGGTCTTAGCCTGTCTACCGAAAGTTGATGCTGTTGCTATGCAACCTCTTGCTAGCTAGTTAAATCAAATCAAAGTTTATTTGTCACGTGCGCCAAATACAACAGGTGTAAACCTTACAGTGAAATGCTTACTTACAGGCTCTAACCAATAGTGTGAAAAAAAGGTGAGTGTGTGTGTAAGTAAAGAAATAAAACAACAGTAAAAAGACATTTGAAAAAAGAGTAGCAAGGCTATATACAGACACCTGTTAGTCAGGCTTATTGAGGTAGTATGTATATGTAGATATGTATATGCTTCCTGTTGGCATGGTCCTACATCTACACTAAAATGGCCAAGTCCCATCCTCACTAGTATTTACAGTAACTAGCCTTGTCTCCAGTTTCTCTAACGTTGGGCACCCCCTGGACCGAACACTAGTATTTATTACCGTTGTTTATATATAGCTGGAGCTTTCAGAGACACACAGTGAGCTAACTAGACTAGAGACATTGTGGATGGAACATTGGACTGGGCCTGCCAACTGCCTGTTCTGTTATCATACCACTGCCACTCTGTCTGCCTGGAACTCTTCATCATATAGGCCAGCAGGAAAGGACACCTTGTAAGGCATTAACATCATAGACATTTAAATGTTGTTAACAATAGCACTCCTCCTTTCCCAACATATTCTTCTTTGTTTGTGTTAATGGCTGCTGGAAATAAATACATTAATAAATTAACAAATTAATGAATGACTCTTATTTGACAATCTTAAAAAGTATATGGTTGTTTTAACTATGTGAAAACAAGAAACCACCCTTACCATTGAGGTTGATGTCTGTATAATGTTTTTACTATGAGAAAACAACAGAACACATGTTACCATTGGGTAATGTCTGTATAATGTTACCATTGGGGGTAATGTCTGTATAATGTTACCATTGGGTAATGTCTGTGTGTAACAGTCGTCGTCGTCTGATGAGGAAGAATCGGACCAAAGCGCAGCGTGGTGAGTGTTCATAACTTTTATTAAATTGAACACTAGAACAAACTAACAAAGTGAATAACCGAACCAGTCCTGTCAGGTGCAGAACACTACACAGAAAACAACTACCCACAAAACATAGGTGGGAAAAAGCTACCTAAGTAGGGTTCCCAATCAGAGACAACGATAGTCAGCTGTCCCTGACTGAGAACCAGACCCGGCCAAAACAAAGAAATACAAAACATAGAAAAAGGAACATAGAATGCCCACTCCAAATCACACCCTGACCAAACCAAAATAGAGACATAAAAAGCTCTCTAAGGTCAGTGTAATATTACCATTCGGGGTAATGTCTGTGTAATATTACCATTCGGGGTAATGTCTGTGTAATGTTACCATTAGGGGTAATGCCTGTGTAATATTACCATTCGGGGTAATGCCTGTGTAATATTACCATTCGGGGTAATGTCTGTGTAATAGTACCATTCGGGGTAATGTCTGTGTAATGTTACTATTGGGGGTAATGTCTGTGTAATATTACCATTCGGGGTAATGTCTGTGTAATGTTACCATTAGGGGTAATGTCTGTGTAATGTTACTATTGGGGGTAATGTCTGTGTAATATTACCATTCGGGGTAATGTCTGTGTAATGTTACCATTCGGGGTAATGCCTGTGTAATATTACCATTCGGGGTAATGCCTGTGTAATATTACCATTCGGGGTAATGCCTGTGTAATATTACCATTCGGGGTAATGTCTGTGTAATAGTACCATTCGGGGTAATGTCTGTGTAATATTACCATTCGGGGTAATGTCTGTGTAATATTACCATTCGGGGTAATGTCTGTGTAATGTTACCATTCGGGGTAATGCCTGTGTAATATTACCATTAGGGGTAATGCCTGTGTAATATTACCATTCGGGGTAATGCCTGTGTAATATTACCATTCGGGGTAATGTCTGTGTAATAGTACCATTCGGGGTAATGTCTGTGTAATGTTACTATTGGGGGTAATGTCTGTGTAATAGTACCATTCGGGGTAATGTCTGTGTAATGTTATCATTAGGGGTAATGTCTGTGTAATATTACCATTCGGGGTAATGTCTGTGTAATGTTACCATTAGGGGTAATGTCTGTGTAATAGTACCATTCGGGGTAATGTCTGTGTAATGTTATCATTAGGGGTAATGTCTGTGTAATAGTACCATTCGGGGTAATGTCAGGGTAATATTACCATTAGGGGTAATGTCTGTGTAATAGTACCATTCGGGGTAATGTCTGTGTAATATTACCATTCGGGGTAATGTCTGTGTAATGTTACCATTAGGGGTAATGTCTGTGTAATGTTACCATTAGGGGTAATGTCTGTGTAATGTTACCATTAGGGGTAATGTCTGTGTAATGTTACCATTAGGGGTAATCTCTGTGTAATGTTACCATTAGGGGTAATGTCTGTGTAATGTTACCATTAGGGGTAATGTCCGTGTAATGTTGTCATTAGGGGTAATGTCTGTGTTATGTTATCATTAGGGGTAATGTCTGTGTAATGTTATCATTGGGGGTAATGTCTGTATAATGTTACTATTGGGGGTAATGTCTGTGCAATGTTACCATTGGGGGTAATGTCTGTGTAATGTTACCATTGGGGGTAATGTCTGTGTTATGTTATCATTGGGTGTAATGTCTGTGTAATGTTACCATTAGGGGTAATGTCTGTGTAATGTTATCATTAGGGGTAATGTCTGTGTAATGTTACCATTAGGGGTAATGTCTGTGTAATGTTATCATTAGGGGTAATGTCTGTGTAATGTTACCATTAGGGGTAATGTCTGTGTAATGTTATCATTGGGGGTAATGTCTATGTAATGTTATCATTAGGGGTAATGTCTGTGTAATGTTATCATTAGGGGTAATGTCTGTATAATGGAAATAGATGGAGGAGACTAGACTAGAATGGTGACAGCTGAGTGAAGTGTTGAAGGGTTGTCAAACTGGACAATGTGTTATGTATGCCCTGCTGGACTACTGTATGTGTGTGTGTGTTTATTTAAAAAAAAATATATATATATATATATATTTCATCTTCACTTAACCAGGTAGGCCAGTTGAGAACAAGTTCTCATTTACAACTGTGACCTGGCCAAGATAAAGCAAAGCAGTGCGACACAAACAACTCAGAGTTACACATGGAATAAACAAACATACAGTCAATAATACAGTATAAAAAGTCTATATACAGTGTAGTGTGTGACTCTGGCCAGGGCGTGTGACAGTGTGCATTACACAGGAAAGGGAGATGGTTCTGCCTATACGTGCACACTGGGCAGAGATGGGTCTGAGGGCCACACACACTACTACAACAACAACAACAACAACAACAACAACATCAACATCAACATGGGTGGCCTGCTGAGGCTGAAATGACATGTATCTGAATTGTTTATCGAATAGGAAACAAATGAAACAGCCAGAACTGGGCCTGCTATATTTCTAATGTCAGACAGGAACAGACTGTCTAATGAAGCCTCGCATCATCACATCAAATCAAAGTATGTCAACATGTCAGAACTTGTCCAACACCATATGGTCACTTGACAGCCACGCTTCTTAAATGTCCAACTCCCTAGCCCTCCCATTGCCATTAAAGATGCCTGCACAGTATCGCACTGTCTTCTGGGTATATGACACCGTTTATTGGTTTTGTTGTGTGAGTTGTATGTTTTGGATATCAGTGATATAGTGTATATACTGCAGCCATTCTAATAGGTTTGGAATTTGACTGGAACTTGTGTCCTAACTGAGAAGGCTTTGGAAGGAACCTCCCACTTTGAGGTGGACCATAGCTAGCCCACTGGGCACACACTGGTTGAATCAATGTTGGTTCAATGTAATTTGGCAACGTATTGCGACGTGGAATCTATGTAGAAAATATATTCAAACATAAAATGTTACTATCAATATTTAAAAAAGGTCAAATAAAATGTAGAATGAAATAATAAATTAAACGTCATTTCAGCCACCCAATACATATTGAATAAAGGATGAGAAATATTTTTTACATTTCTATGTGGAATTTACCTTTCAATTTCAATGTATACAGAGTTCTGATGATTATGTTGAAATTAGATTGATGTAACAACCTATTTTATCATCATTTCAATCTTTACAATGCTGCTGGAAATGGTTCATGACTTTTTTCAAATCCAATGTATTTTCCACGTTGATTCCACGTCACAATATGTTGACAAATTATGTTGAAACAACGTTGATTCGACCAGTGTGTGCCCAGTGGGCTAGCTATGGTCCACCTTAAAGCTTCTTCTATACCTCCTGCGGTGTTTGCAATATCAGATGTGTGTGTGTGTTGGGTGGTTGAGGGATGTTCCAATGTGATGTAGAAAGTTCTGTTCTGTTATGCAACAAGATCAAATCAATTATTGAGGAGGATGTGTAGATCACACCTGCTGCTGGAACCCTGCTGGACCCCACTGGAGTCTCTCTAGCTCTCCATGACTCCTGCTGCTGGACCCCACTGGACCCCACTGGACCCCACTGGAGTCTCTCTAGCTCTCCATGACTCCTGCTGCTGGAACCCACTGGACCCCACTGGAGTCTCTCTAGCTCTCCATGACTCCTGCTGCTGGACCCCACTGGAGTCTCTCTAGCTCTCCATGACTCCTGCTGCTGGACCCCACTGGACCCCACTGGACCCCACTGGAGTCTCTCTAGCTCTCCATGACTCCTGCTGCTGGACCCCACTGGACCCCACTGGACCCCACTGGAGTCTCTCTAGCTCTCCATGACTCCTGCTGCTGGAACCCACTGGACCCCACTGGACCCCACTGGAGTCTCTCTAGCTCTCCATGACTCCTGCTGCTGGAACCCAGCTTGACCCCACTGGACCCCACTGGAGTCTCTCTAGCTCTCCATGACTCCTGCTGCTGGACCCCACTGGACCCCACTGGACCCCACTGGAGTCTCTCTAGCTCTCCATGACTCCTGCTGCTGGAACCCACTGGACCCCACTGGACCCCACTGGAGTCTCTCTAGCTCTCCATGACTCCTGCTGCTGGAACCCAGCTTGACCCCACTGGACCCCACTGGAGTCTCTCTAGCTCTCCATGACTCCTGCTGCTGGACCCCACTGGACCCCACTGGACCCCACTGGAGTCTCTCTAGCTCTCCATGACTCCTGCTGCTGGACCCCTACTGGACCCCACTGGAGTCTCTCTAGCTCTCCATGACTCCTGCTGCTGGACCCCACTGGACCCCACTGGAGTCTCTCTAGCTCTCCATGACTCCTGCTGCGTCTCTGGGAGAACCGACTTGTCTCTATTGGTGCAATTTCACTAGAGGAACCAAACCGTGTCGGGCCGAGCCGGAACCAACACAAATTAACCTTGTTGGTTCATAGTTGTTTTCCATTTGTCATGGAGCTGGAAACAGGACTAGGTTTAATTATCGGGAAAAACTGACGATTTTAAGACAGCAATAGATGACGCAATTTACCAGCAGCTCTACCAACACCCTTTAGCACCCAACTCTACCAACACCCTTTAGCACCCAACTCTACCAACACCCTTTAGCACCCAACTCTACCAACACCCTTTAGCACCCAACTCTACCAACACCCTTTAGCACCCAACTCTACCAACACCCTTTAGCACCCAACTCTACCAACACCCTTTAGCACCCAACTCTACCAACACCCTTTAGCACCCAACTCTACCAACACCCTTTAGCACCCAACTCTACCAACACCCTTTAGCACCCAACTCTACCAACACCCTTTAGAACCCAACTCTACCAACACCCTGTAGCACCCAACTCTACCAACACCCTTTAGAACCCAACTCTACCAACACCCTTTAGCACCCAACTCTACCAACACCCTTTAGCACCCAACTCTACCAACACCCTTTAGCACCCAACTCTACCAACACCCTTTAGCACCCAACTCTACCAACACCCTTTAGCACCCAACTCTGCCAACAGCCTTTAGCACCCAACTCTACCAACACCCTTTAGCACCCAACTCTACCAACACCCTTTAGCACCCAACTCTACCAACACCCTTTAGCACCCAACACCCTTTATCACCCAACTCTACCAACACCCTTTAGCAGCCAACTCTACCAACACAGTTTGGACATTAGAGCAGCAACAACAGAACTACTAGCATGACAGACCAAACCTGGTCCCTTATCTCAGTGGTTGTCTCCTTTTTTTGGTTACTGCACCCCCATCTCATTTTACCTTTGAGGATTATTAACGTACTAATTTACTAATTTATGCTGATTTAACATTTAGACATCATGTATGTTCTTATAAGTTGAGTTTTCTACCCCCTGTGAAGACCCTACTACAATAGTTTTGTCTATGTTCTCCTGTTTGATTTGTTGTTTCATTAAAGTGTGTCAATCACAGTATGCCTAATCTTTATTTCCTACATTTCAAATCAACAAGTAAGCATATTTAAGAAGTGTATTGCTCTAAAATCTGCAAAATTTACATTATTTTCATTGTTTAGTAGTAGGCTAAATACAATGAACAGTAATTGAAACAACATTCAGAATGCTTTTGATGTAGTGGAAAAGTAAGTGAATAAGCAATGAAGTAGTTTACGAAAGAACTTCAGCCAGTTTAGTCTTGTGTCTGCTGCTGGTGTCTGACGTCCCTTTACGGCCTGGACAATCTGTCCAAATACAGCTATGAAGCTGTTAAACGATGCGATCTGGGCCACCTGAGCCACCCTGGCTGTCCTGTTTGCTGTCCTTTTCCCCACAAAAGGACTTTATTACAGACAGAAATACTCCTCAGTTTCATCAGCTGTCCGGGTGGCTGGTCTCAGACGATCCCACAGGTGAAGAAGCCGAATGTGGAGGTCCTGGACTGGCGTGGTTACACATAGTCTGTGGTTATGAGGCTGGTTGGACGTACTGCCATATTCTCTAAAACGACGCTGGAGGTGGCTTATGGTAGAGGAATGAACATTCAATTCTCTGGCAACAGCTCTGGCATTGTGTTGTGTGACAAAACTGCACATTTTAGAGTGGCCTTCTATTGTCCCCAGCACAAGGTGCACCTGTGTAATGATCATGCTGTTTAATCAGCTTCTTGATATGCCACATCTGTCAGGTGGCTGGATTATCTTGGCAAAGGAGAAATGCTCACTAACAGGGATGTAAACACATTTGTGCACAACATTTTAGAGAAATAAGCTTTTTGTGTGTATGGAACATTTCTGCAATCTTTTATTTCAGTTCATGAAACATGCGACCAACACTTTACATGTTGTGTATATATTTTTCTTCAGTGTATAAAGGCAGAAGAAATGAGATGTACAGTACAGGGATGATAAGGTACAGACTCCAAAGCAAACCTGAGGGCAGCCAGTGTGAGTGCAGTTTTGTTCTCCAACCAGGTATTGTTGCCACATATGCATTAAATCTTATCCAGCAAAGGCCAGTGTGGGGCCAACCAGATCTACCAACCAGATACATTAATGATGCAAATAGTAAAGGTCTCGGGTTAGAATGTGATTCATTGAATCAGTGTGACAGTTTTATATATAAATTACTAGATCCACACCCTCTCCTTGAATAATATTTAGGAACATAACCCTGCAATGATAAAAGCTTACTGTGGATGAGATTGAACTGTTTACCAACCGAGAATGGACCCTGGGTGTCTGGGGGTGCAGGGCTCAGGGGTTGTAGGAACATTGATTGTGTCAATGGACCCTGGGTGTCTGGGGGTGCAGGGCTCAGGGGTTGTAGGAACATTGATTGTGTGGATGGACCCTGGGTGTCTGGGGGTGCAGGGCTCTAAGGTTGTAGGAACATTGATTGTGTGGATGGACCCTGGGTGTCTGGGGGTGCAGGGCTCTAAGGTTGTAGGAACATTGATTGTGTGGATGGACCCTGGGTTTCTGGGGGTGCAGGGCTCAGGGGTTGTGGCTTCACTATTCGAGCATGCAGCTTCCTCTGAGTCCGTAGGTTCAGGAATGTCCTCTGAAAAGTCTAAGTATGTTTGTTTGTATAATGTAAAGTTGAATCCTACGGCTAACGTCAAACATGTAGCCAAGTCCACGACGTTGGCCTTCCATGTATGTTTTATATGACACGCTGAAGACATTGATTGCTAGCTAGATAGTAATTTGTCTAAAAACAATGTATTACCGTGCTGATCATCGCTACTGGGTGTCATCATGGCTTCAAATATGGCTATCTGGCTGTCTGATCCACTTTTGTTGTTGTGGTCTTTTATCTTTTTATATTCTTGCTTTCTTGAGTTTCTTAATTTTTTACATGCACTGTTTTATTGACTGATGGATTCCCATTTCGGCTAGTGTATCCAATATGTTTTCAAAGACCTTTTCATCCCTGGTGGAAGAATCCAGTCGCCTCTGGAAAAACAGTATGGGGATGAGGTAGGTAAATTGGGTGGGCTATTTACCGATGGACTAAGTACAGCTGCAGCGATCGGTTAGCTGCTCAGATAGCAGATGTTTAAAGTTGGAGATAAAAGTCTCCAATTTCAACGATTTTTGCAATTCCTTCCAGTCACAGGCAGCAGAGAACTGGAAGGAAAGGCGGCCAAATGAGGTGTTGGCTTTAGGGATGATCAGTGAGATACACCTGCTGGAGCGCGTGTTACGGGTGGGTGTTGCCATCGTGACCAGTGAACTGAGATAAGGCGGAGCTTTACCTAGCATGGACTTGTCGATGACCTGGAGCCAGTGGGTCTGGCGACGAATATGTAGCGAGGACCAGCCGACTCGAGCATACAGGTCACAGTGGTGGGTGGTATAAGGTGCTTTAGTAACAAAACGGATGGCACTGTGATAAACTGCATCCAGTTTGCTGAGTAGAGTATTGGAAGCTATTTTGTAGATGACATCGCCGAAGTCGAGGATCGGTAGGATAGTCAGTTTTACGAGGGTAAGTTTGGCGACGTGAGTGAAGGAGGCTTTGTTGCGAAATAGAAAGCCGATTCTAGATTTGATTTTGGATTGGAGATGTTTGATGAGTCTGGAAGGAAAGTTTACAGTCTATCCAGACACCTAGGTACTTATAGATGTCCACATATTCTAGGTCGGAACCATCCAGGGTGGTGATGCTAGTCGGGCGTGCGGGTGCAGGCAGAGATCGGTTGAAAAGTATGCATTTCGTTTTACTAGCGTTTAAGAGCAGTTGGAGGGCACGGAAGGAGTGTTGTATGGCATTGAAGCTCGTTTGGTGGTTACATAGCACAGTGTCCAAAGAAGGGCCAGAAGTATACAGAATGGTGTCGTCTGCGTAGAGGTGGATCAGGGAATCGCCCGCAGCCAGAGCAACATCACCGATATATACAGAGAAAAGAGTCTTCCCGAGAATTGAACCCTGTGGCACCCCCATAGAGACTGCCAGAGGACCGGACAACATGCCCTCCGATTTGACACACTGAACTCTGTCTGCAAAGTAGTTGGTGAACCAGGCAAGGCAGTCATTAGAAAAACCGAGGCTACTGAGTCTGCCGATAAGAATATGGTGATTGACAGAGTCGAAAGCCTTGGCCAGGTCGATGAAGACGGCTGCACATTACTGTCTTTTATCGATGGCGGTTATGATATCGTTTAGTTCCTTGAGCGTGGCTGAGGTGCACCCGTGACCGGCTCGGAAACCAGATTGCACAGCGAAGGTACAGTGGGATTCGAGATGGTCAGTGATCTGTTTGTTGACTTGGCTTTCGAAGACCTTAGGGTCCAGGGTGTCTCCCCCTTTAAAGAGGGGGACAACAGCGGCAGCTTTCCAGTCCTTGGGGATCTCAGACGATATGAAAGAGAGGTTGAACAGGCTGGTAATAGGGTTGCGACAATGCCGGCGGATAGCTTCAAAAATAGAGGGTCCAGATTGTGCAGGGATGTAAGATTTGATATGGGCAATGTTTGATGGTAATGGGTTATATACTCTCACATTTATCAGACACTTCCAGCTGCAGAGCTTCCTCCTCAGTCACTCTTCCTTGTAATGGAAATGCTGCCAATTTATCCCTAAATCCCTCCCTCCTTCATCTGCTCACAGCGCTCTGTGTCTCTGGGAGATGATGAAGGGAGGAGCAGAGAAAGAAAATGATGAATGGATAAGGGGGCGAGGTGATCAGGCTCTCAGCGTTGTTGTTCAGGACCACAATGATGAATGGATAAGGGGGAGAGGTGATCAGGCTCTCAGCGGTGTTGTTTAGGACCACAATGGATTGATGTAACCAACAGGGGCAGACATCACAACGCTCTGTGTCTCTCTGTGTCTCTGGATTGGAAAGTAAGAGATTCATGCATTAGCCTGGTTCCAGGTATATTGGTGCTGTCTTGCCAACTCACTACAATAGTAAGACAGCACAAACAGACCTGGGACCAGGCTAGTGATGAATGGAGGAAGGGTGATGATTAGAGAGATCTTGTTCAGTCCATGACTGTCTGTAACAGTACTGTACGACATAATTACAACACCTCTGTGTACTGTGTTGAACCTGTATTTTAAAAAGTATGTTTTTAACTAAGCAAGTCAGTTAAGAACAAATTCTTATTTAAAATGACAGCCTACCTGGAAACAGGGGGTTAACTACCTGGTTCAGATGTAGAACGACAGATTTTTACCTTGTCAGCTCAGGGATTCAATCCTTGCTGTTACTGTCCCAACGCTCTAACTACTAGGCTACCTGCCGCCCCTGTAGTGTGTACATCACATGTGTTTGAGGAAGCAAGTCAGCAAGTCAGCACAAATGGTAGGGTTGCTGTTTGGTTACAGGTGTTTCAATACTGTATCATTACACACGGGTAAAAGTTGGGTAGTGTCTATGGGCCTGTAGTGTCTATGGGCCTGTAGTGTATATGGGCCTGTAGTGTCTATGGTTCTGTAGTGTCTATGGGTCACTGTAGTGTCTATGGTTCTGTAGTGTCTATGGGTCTGTAGTGTCTATGGGTCTGTAGTGTCTATGGTTCTGTAGTGTCTATGTGTCTGTAGTGTCTATGGGTCTGTAGTGTCTATGGTTCTGTAGTGTTTATGTGTCTGTAGTGTCTATGTGCCTGTAGTGTCAATGGGTCTGTCGTGTCTATGGGTCACTGTAGTGTCTATGTGTCTGTAGTGTCTATAGTGTCTATGGGTCTGTAGTGTCTATGGGTCTGTAGTTCTGTAGTGTCTATGTGCCTGTAGTGTCTATGTGCCTGTAGTGTCTATGGGTCACTGTAGTGTCTATGTGCCTGCAGTGTCTATTGGTCTGTAGTGTATGGGTCACTGTAGTGTCTATGGGTCTGTAGTGTCTATGGGTCTGTAGTGTCTAAGGGTCACTGTAGTGTCTATGTGTCTGTAGTGTCTATGGGTCTGTAGTTGAGGCCAATTTCAAGTTTTCATAACAATCAGAAATCGATATTTTTGGACACCATTTTTTAAATTTTTTTTACCTTTATTTAACTAGGCAAGTCAGTTAAGAACACATTCTTATTTTCAATGACAGCCTAGGAACAGTGGGTTAACTGCCTTGTTCAGGGGCAGAACGACAGATTTGTACCTTGTCAGCTTGGGGGTTTGAACTTGCAACCTTCCGGTTACTAGTCCAACCATCTGCCGGTTAACTAGTCCAACGCCCTAACCAACTGCCTCTCATTGCACTCCACGAGGAGGCTGCCTGTAACGCGAATGCCGTAAGCCAAGGTAAGTTGCTAGCTAGCATTAAACTTATCTTATAAAAAAACAATCAATCATAATCACTAGTTAACTACACATGGTTGATTATATTACTAGTTTATCTAGCGTGTCCTGTGTTGCCTTACCATAAACACTAATGCCTTTCTTAAAATCAATACACAGAAGTATATATTTTTAAACCTGCATATTTAGCTAAAAGAAACAGTTTAGCAGGCAATATTAACCAGGTGAAATTGTGTCATTTCTCTTGCGTTCATTGCACGCAGAGTCAGTGTATATGCAACAGTTTGGGCAGCCTGGCTCATTGCGAACTAATTTGCCATAATTTTACGTAATTATGACATAACATTGAAGGTTGTGCAATGTATCAAGAATATTTAGACTTATGGATGCCACCCGTTAGATAAAATACCGAACGGTTCCTTATTTCACTGAAATAATAAACGTTTTGTTTTCGAGATGATAGTTTCCGGATTCGACCATATTAATGACCAAAGGCTGGTATTTCTGTGTGTTATTATGTTATAATTAAGTCTATGATTTGATAGAGCAGTCTGACTTATACGCCTGCTGGTGCCTATGGGTCTGTAGTGTCTATGGGTCTGTAGTGTCTATGGGTCTGTAGTGTCTATGGGCCCCTGTAGTGTCTATGGGTCTGTAGTGGGCCCCTTTGGGCCCCTGTAGTGTCTATGGATCTGTAGTGGGCCCCTATGGGCCCCTGTAGTGTACATAAAGGCTGTTCAACGTATCAGTGGGTATGTTTCAGTGTTCCAGAGAAGATGTAGTGTACATAAAGGCTGATCATTTTTAAAAGGCACATCCAGTAATTCTAAAGTCGTGTGTTTACCTCTCCCAATGTGACACACACACACACACACACACACGCATGCACGCACGCACGCACGCACGCACGCACGCACACACACACACACACACACACACGCACGCACGCACGCACGCACGCACGCACGCACGCACACACACACACACACACACACACACACAGACACAGACACAGACACACACACACACACACACACACACACACACACACACACACTCACAGCCATTCTGTGATTCAGAGAACACAGTCTGAGAATTCTGGCTAAATAATAGATTTTTGCGCAGTGTTAAATGTGGCTTGATGTTCGGCTGTTTCAGGGATTATGATTAGATTATTCTATGATTAGAAAACTGTTGGGGGGAAAACAACAAAGCGAAGTAAAAGTCTGGGGAATATGAGGTTTTCTATCTATTAGAACAAGAGGTGTGGATGATAAATAATGAAAGATACTACAGAATAATACACAGTCCAGAGGTTGTAGAAAAGGCTATAGAAATCCAATCAATATCAAATGAGTGTGTAGGAGATTGAGTGTGAGAAACAAATGCCTTTCGTGATGGCTATGATGTAATTTACATTTCCTGTGTAATGACTAGAGAAGCAGTATGACACAGAAAGGTATTACATCTAGAGTGGGGACGTGTTCTGTGGGGAGTGAGAACTCAAGAGTAAGCCACAGTATCATTACCCAGCAATTTTCTCCAGTCTTCGTCAACGTTGATGGTTCACACAAATGACAAAATGACATTTTGGTTTCCTAACCCTGTAAGCAGTCTATTGATAAAGGAAGACAGCATTCCATCCTTGTCCATAGACGGCTTTCTGGGTAAAGAAACCAATATTTCATTTTGTAATTAGGGTGAACTATCCCTTTAAGGTGCTTTGCATCTCCAGTGTGTAGTGGGGAAAGCTAGGTTGGCTCAGGGTAAGCCCCAAATAACATTCCTTCTCTCAGTTCTCTCTTCAGTCCTGCAAGGGTGGGCCTAAACCCAAAGGCAATACTAGGCAGACATCTCAAAGCCATGGCTGGATTACAGTCAGTGCTATACACTCTTAGAAAAAAGGGTTCCAAACGGGTTCTTCGGCTGTCCCCATAGGATAACCCTTTGAAGAACCCTTTTTGCTTCCAGATAGAAGTCTTTGGGGTTTCATGTAGAACCCTCTGGGGAAAGGGTTCTACCTGGAACCAAAATGGTTCTACCTGGAACCAAAAGGGTTCTACCTGGAACCAAAAGGGTTCTACCTGGAACCAAAAAGGGTTCTTCAAAGGGTTATCCTATGGGGACAGCAAAATAACCCTTGTAGGTTCTAGATAGCACCTTTTTTTCTAAGAGTGTATGAACCACTTAGCCAATACAGTATATATGATTGATATGAACCTGTGGGATCTAATACGGTATATATGATTGATATGAACCAGTGGGATCTAATACAGTATATATGATTGATATGAACCTGTGGGATCTAATACGGTATATATGATTGATATGAACCTGTGGGATCTAATACAGTATATATGATTGATATGAACCTGTGGGATCTAATACAGTATATATGATTGATATGAACCTGTGGGATCTAATACAGTATATATGATTGATATGAACCTGTGGGATCTAATACGGTATATATGATTGATATGAACCAGTGGGATCTAATACAGTATATATGATTGATATGAACCTGTGGGATCTAATACGGTATATATGATTGATAAGAACCTGTGGGATCTAATACAGTATATATGATTGATATGAACCAGTGGGATCTAATACGGTATATATGATTGATAAGAACCTGTGGGATCTAATACAGTATATATGATTGATATGAACCTGTGGGATCTAATACGGTATATATGATTGATATGAACCTGTGGGATCTAATACAGTGGGATCTAATACAGTATATATGATTGATATGAACCTGTGGAACCTCTGGAACACTGATACGTTGATTGATATGAACCTGTGGGATCTAATACAGTATATATGATTGATATGAACCTGTGGGATGACCCACTTAGCTAATACAGTATATATGATTGATATGAACCTGTGGGATCTAATACAGTATATATGATTGATATGAACCTGTGGGATCTAATACAGTATATATGATTGATATGAACCTGTGGGATCTAATACAGTATATATGATTGATATGAACCTGTGGGATCTAATACAGTATATATGATTGATATGAACCTGTGGGATCTAATACGGTATATATGATTGATATGAACCTGTGGGATCTAATACAGTATATATGATTGATATGAACTTGTGGGATCTAATACAGTATATACAGTGGGAAGAAAAAGTATGTGAACCCTTTAGAATTACCTGGATTTCTGCATAAATTGGTCATAAAATTGCACAACGCATCACCGGGGGCAAACTACCTGCCCTCCAGGACACCTACACCACCCGATGTCAAAGGAAGGCCAAAAAGATCATCAAGGACAACAACCACCCGAGCCACTGCCTGTTCACCCCGCTATCATCCAGAAGGCGAGGTCAGTACAGGTGCGTCAAAGCAGGGACCGAGAGACTGAAAAACAGCTTCTATCTCAAGGCCTGTTCAGACTGTTAAACAGCCACCACTAACTCAGAGAGGCTGCTGCCTACATTGAGACCCGATCACTGGACACATTAATAAACGGATCACTAGTCACTTTAAACAATGCCACTTTAATAATGTTTACATATCTTACATTACTCATATCACATGTATATACTGTATTTTATACCATCTACTGCACCTTGCCTATTCCACTCGGCCATCGCTCATCCATATACTTATATGTACATATTCTCATTCGCCCCTTTAGATTTGTGTGTGGTAGTTGTTGGGAATTGTCTGATTATTTGTTAGATATTACTGCACTGTTGGAACTAGAAGCACAAGCATTTCGCTACATTCGCATTAACATCTGCTAACCATGTGTATGTGACCAATAACATTTGATTTGATTTGAAATTGTATCTGATCTTCATCTAAGTCACAACAATAGACAAACACAGTCTGCTTAAACTAATAACACACAAACAATGATCATTTTTCATGTCTTTATTGAACACACTGTGTAAACGTTCACAGTGCACGGTTGAAAAAGTATGTGAACCCTTAGATTTCATAACTAGTTGACCCTCTCTTGGCAACAATAACCTCAACCAAACGTTTTCTGTAGTTGTGGATCAGACCTGCACAACGGTCAGGAGGAATTTTGGACCATTCCTCTTTACAAAACTGTTTCAGGTCCACAATATTCTTCTGATGTCTGGTGTGAACAGCTCTCTTGAGGTCATGCCACAGGATCTCAGTCGGGTTTAGGTCAGTTCTGTTCTGTTCTATTCAAGCCATTCTGTTGTTGATTTACTTCTGTCTTTTGGGTTGTTGTCCTGTTGTCTCACATAACTTCTGTTGGCGGACAGATAGCCTTACATTCTTCTACAAAATGTCTTGATAAACCTGGGAATTCATTTTTCCGTCGATGATAACAAGCTGTCCAGGCCCTGAGGCAGCAAAGCAACCACAAACCATGAGGCTCCCTCCACCATACTTTACAGTTGGGATGAGGTTTTGATGTTGGTGTGCTGTGCCTTTGTTCTCCACATATAGTGTTGTGTGTTCCTTCCAAACAACACAACTGTAGTTCATCTGTCCACAGAATATTTTGCCAGTAGCGCTGTGGAACATCCAGGTGCACTTTTGCGAACTTCAGACATGCAGCAATGTTGTTTTTGGACAGCAGTAGCTTCTTCCGTGGTGTCCTCCCATGAGCACCATTCTTGTTTAGTGTTTTATGTATTGTAGACTCGTCAACAGAGATGTTAGCATCTTTCAGAGATTTCTGCAAGTCTTTAGCTGACACTCTAGGATTCTTCTTAACCTCATTGAGTATTCTGCGCTGTGCTCTTGCAGTCATCTTTGTAGGACAGCCACTTTTAGGGAGAGTAGCAACAGTGCTGAAATTTCTCCATTTATAGATAATTTGTCTTACCGTGGACTGACTTTTAGAGATACTTTTGTAACCGTTTGCAGCTTTATGCTAGGCAACAATTCTTAGTCTTAGGTCTTCTGAGATCTCTTTTGTTCGAGGCATGGTTCACATCAGGCAAAAGTTATTGTGAACAGCAAACTCAAATTTTGTGATTTTTTTTATAGGTCAGGGCAGCTCTAACCAAAATCTCCAATCTAGTCTCATTGATTGGACTCCAGGTTAGTTGACTCCTGACTCCAATTAGCTTTGGAGAAGTCATTAGCCTTGGGGTCCACATACTTTTTCCAACCTACACTGTGAATGTTTAAATGATGTATTCAATATAGACAAGAAAATGCAATAATGTGTATGTTATTAGTTTAAGCAGACTGTGTTGTGACTTAGATTAAGATCAGATCAAATGTTATGTCAAATTTATGCAGAAATCCAGGTAACCAGTTAGCTAATGTGGTATACATAAATGATATGAACCTCTTAGCTAATGTGGTATATATAAATGATATGAACCAGTTAGCTAATGTGGTATATATAAATGATATGAACCTGTTAGCTAATGTGGTATATATAAATGATATGAACCTGTTAGCTAATGTGGTATATATAAATGATATGAACCAGTTAGCTAATGCGGTATATATAAATGATATGAACCTGTTAGCTAATGTGGTATATATAAATTATATGAACTAGTTAGCTAATGCTCTATATATAAATGATATGAACCAGTTAGCTAATGTGGTATATATAAATGATATGAACCTGTTAGCTAATGTGGTATATATAAATGATATGAACCAGTTAGCTAATGCTCTATATATAAATGATATGAACCTGTTAGCTAATGTGGTATATATAAATGATATGAACCTCTTAGCTAATGTGGTATATATAAATGATATGAACCTCTTAGCTAATGCTCTATATATAAATGATATGAACCTCTTAGCTAATGTGGTATATATAAATGATATGAACCTCTTAGCTAATGTGGTATATAGAAATGATATGAACCTGTTAGCTAATGCTCTATATATAAACGATATGAACCTCTTAGCTAATGTGGTATATATAAATGATATGAACCTCTTAGCTAATGCTCTATATATAAATGATATGAACCTCTTAGCTAATGTGGTATATACAGTGCCTTGCGAAAGTATTCGGCCCCCTTGAACTTTGCGACCTTTTGCCACATTTCAGGCTTCAAACATAAAGATATAAAACTGTATTTTTTGTGAAGAATCAACAACAAGTGGGACACAATTATGAAGTGGAACGACATTTATTGGATATTTCAAACTTTTTTAACAAATCAAAAAGTAAAAAATTGGGCGTGCAAAATTATTCAGCCCCCTTAAGTTAATACTTTGTAGCGCCACCTTTTGCTGCGATTACAGCTGTAAGTCGCTTGGGGTATGTCTCTATCAGTTTTGCACATCGAGAGACTGAAATTTTTTCCCATTCCTCCTTGCAAAACAGCTCGAGCTCAGTGAGGTTGGATGGAGAGCATTTGTGAACAGCAGTTTTCAGTTCTTTCCACAGATTCTCGATTGGATTCAGGTCTGGACTTTGACTTGGCCATTCTAACACCTGGATATGTTTATTTTTGAACCATTCCATTGTAGATTTTGCTTTATGTTTTGGATAATTGTCTTGTTGGAAGACAAATCTCCGTCCCAGTCTCAGGTCTTTTGCAGACTCCATCAGGTTTTCTTCCAGAATGGTCCTGTATTTGGCTCCATCCATCTTCCCATCAATTTTAACCATCTTCCCTGTCCCTGCTGAAGAAAAGCAGGCCCAAACCATGATACTGCCACCACCATGTTTGACAGTGGGGATGGTGTGTTCAGCTGTGTTGCTTTTACGCCAAACATAACATTTTGCATTGTTGACAAAAAGTTCCATTTTGGTTTCATCTGACCAGAGCACCTTCTTCCACATGTTTGGTGTGTCTCCCAGGTGGCTTGTGGCAAACTTTAAACAACACTTTTTATGGATATCTTTAAGAAATGGCTTTCTTCTTGCCACTCTTCCATAAAGGCCAGATTTGTGCAATATACGACTGATTGTTGTCCTATGGACAGAGTCTCCCACCTCAGCTGTAAATCTCTGCAGTTTATCCAGAGTGATCATGGGCCTCTTGGCTGCATCTCTGATCAGTCTTCTCCTTGTATGAGCTGAAAGTTTAGAGGGACGGCCAGGTCTTGGTAGATTTGCAGTGGTCTGATACTCCTTCCATTTCAATATTATCGCTTGCACAGTGCTCCTTGGGATGTTTAAAGCTTGGGAAATATTTTTGTATCCAAATCCGGCTTTAAACTTCTTCACAACAATATCTCGGACCTGCCTGGTGTGTTCCTTGTTCTTCATGATGCTCTCTGCGCTTTTGACGGACCTCTGAGACTATCACAGTGCAGGTGCATTTATACGGAGACTTGATTACACACAGGTGGATTGTATTTATCATCATTAGTCATTTAGGTCAACATTGGATCATTCAGAGATCCTCACTGAACTTCTGGAGAGAGTTTGCTGCACTGAAAGTAAAGGGGCTGAATAATTTAGCACGCCCAATTTTTCAGTTTTTGATTTGTTAAAAAAGTTTGAAATATCCAATAAATGTCGTTCCACTTCATGATTGTGTCCCACTTGTTGTTGATTCTTCACAAAAAAATACAGTTTTATATCTTTATGTTTGAAGCCTGAAATGTGGCAAAAGGTCGCAAAGTTCTAGGGGGCCGAATACTTTCGCAAGGCACTGTATAAATGATATGAACCTCTTAGCTAATGCTCTATATATAAATGATATGAACCTCTTAGCTAATGTGGTATATATAAATGATATGAACCTTTTAGCTAATGCTCTATATATAAATGATATGAACCTCTTAGCTAATGTGGTATATATAAATGATATGAACCTCTTAGTTAATGCTCTATATATAAATGATATGAACCAGTTAGCTAATGTGCTATATATAAATGATATGAACCTCTTAGCTAATGCTCTCTATGAGTCAGACCAGGTTTACAGGTTTGGACAATTGTTCTACTCTGATATGGATTCTTGTTCTGTTATTGTCACTCATTACGTATTAAACTTGATATAATGTACCCACTGTTTCTCTTTCCTGGGAATTGTCCCAAGTTTCATACTTTTACAGTTAACTTCCAAATAGAAAGATGATTGGTTTTGTTTGGATCAGGTATCTATATTAAGTAATTATTCCATTGTTGTAACTATGCATCTCTGCAAAGTCCTGATCCTATCCGATGCTAAATGTCTCAAGGATGAAAATATGAAACTGTAAATTGCCCCAGATACAGAAAGGAGTGTCTACTAAGTTGATAAATAATGTAGGTCTCTGTAAGGGGTAAATCCAGGTTATTTCCAAAAGTGTGTGGGTGTGTATGTGTGTGTGGGGATGCGTCTGTAGATGGGTGTGTATGTGTGTGTGGGGATGCGTCTGTAGATGTGTGTGTATGTGTGTGTGGGGATGCGTCTGTAGATGTGTGTGTATGTGTGTGGGGATACGTCTGTAGATGTGTGTGTATGTGTGTGTGGGGATGCGTCTGTAGATGTGTGTGTGTGTGTGGGGATGCGTCTGTAGATGTGTGTGTATGTGTGTGTGGGGATGCGTCTGTAGATGTGTGTGTATGTGTGTGTGGGGATGTGTCTGTAGATGTGTGTGTATGTGTGTGTGGGGATGCGTCTGTAGATGTGTGTGTATGTGTGTGGGGATGCGTCTGTAGATGTGTGTGTATGTGTGTGTGGGGATGCGTCTGTAGATGTGTGTGTATGTGTGTGTGGGGATGCGTCTGTAGATATGTGTGTGTGGGGATGTGTCTGTAGATGTGTGTGTGGGGATGCTTCTGTAGATGTGTGTGTATGTGTGTGTGGGGATGCGTCTGTAGATGTGTGTGTATGTGTGTGTGTGGGGATGCGTCTGTAGATGTGTGTGTATGTGTGTGTGGGGATGCGTCTGTAGATGTGTGTGTATGTGTGTGGGGATGCGTCTGTAGATGTGTGTGTATGTGTGTGTGGGGATGCGTCTGTAGATGTGTGTGTGTGTGGGGATGTGTCTGTAGATGTGTGTGTATGTGTGTGTGGGGATGCGTCTGTAGATGTGTGTGTATGTGTGTGGGGATGCGTCTGTAGATGTGTGTGTATGTGTGTGTGGGGATGCGTCTGTAGATGTGTGTGCGAGCAACTTACGGACTTGATTGATGAGTTTTACATTTATAGTCTACCAATTAGACTCACTTGTCACTTCCGAACAAAGTAATAAACAACTTATCCAACCCATATACCGTTTACCTTCCTTATGCAAAACTCATGGTTGCGTGAAAGCAATGTGATGTGTTTAAATGTCCCATATACAATATTATCCAGAAACTGTGCCATGGTTATACGTGCATGCGTGTGTGTGTGTCTGTGTGTGTGCGTGTTCAGTTACTGACAAGGTGTTGAGGTCCAGGTGTCTGTTGGCTCCCAGGTGTTACAGTACAGAGATGTGCTGCTGCTTTAGATTGGGGACTAAGTGTCACCTTCATGGGAGAAGATAGTCATTCGCTGTTCTCTTTCCGAAATGTGCACTTGGTCACTTCCCTTCATGGATTAGATAGGGAAGGTGGTAAGAGAACTATGGGTCTGGTTCTGATAAGGGCTTACTAAGATAACTTCCAAAAGGACTAATTCAAGGCACAATTTTATTATTTCTATAAGACTGGTATAAGAAATATGGTGTGTGAAAACTGCCTCTAGCACACAATGTTGTCAAATGTGTTGGCAGGAGTGCAACAGTTTGGGAGAAATGACAGATAATTGGGACACAGGGACAGACAGAGATGAACAGCTTCTTTACTCCCCAGTGGATGTACAGGTAACTGACTAAATAAACACTGGAGTAAATGAGGGGATATAAAGTATATTGAATGCAGGTGCTTCCACACAGGTGTGGTTCCTGAGTTAATTAAGCAATTAAAATCCCATCATGCTTAGGGTCATGTATAAAAATGCTGGGCAGGCCATTCTTTTGACTACCATGGCTATGCCCCCATAGGATGATATTGCCTCCATCCACAGGGCACAAGTGGTTACTGAATGGTTTGATGAGCATGAAAACTATGTATGCCATTGCTGTCTGTTACCAGACCTCAACCCAATTGAACACTTATGGGAGATTCTGGAGCGGCACCTTAGACAGTGTTTCCCACCGACTTCAACAAAACACCAAATTATGGAATTTCTGGTGGAAGAATGGTGTCGCATCCCTCCAATAGAGTTCCAGACACTTGTAGAATCTATGAAAAGTCTCAGTCTGTCTGTTCTGGCTCTTGGTGGCCCAACGCCCTGTTAAGACTCTTAATGTTGCAGTTTCCTTCACCCTTATAATGTAATGTTGTGGTTGCTGTCTATTCTATTTATCTCTTGTCAGATAGAAAGTAACAGCAGAAGGTTCACAGCGGTAGCTGTTGGCTGAGAGTACTCTGGTCTACACAGCATCACGTTGCCATGGCAACCCCCCACTTTCAAAAACCACCTCTATGTTACATGCAGTTCAGATTGCAAAGAGCCACTGGGCACACACTCGTTGAATCAACGTTGTATCCACTTCATTTCAATGAAATGACGTTGAACCAACGTAGAATAGACGTTGAATTGACGTCCGTGCCCAGTGGGAATTTTCCGGCCATGAACAAGCAATGAGCTTTCTGTGAATGTTGTTATCTCCACAGCCCATTTCCTATTACCACTGACGGTTGCTGTGTCTGTGAGGGTTACTGTATCTCACTCTCTTTTACAGTCAGTGTCTGTGACTGTGTCTGTGACTCTGTGTCTGGTCTGCTAATGTGACGTACAGGAGAACTGTAGAGCAGAAACCCTGATGTGAAATAGAACTGTAAACCCATGTCAGCTTGGGAGACAGAAAGTTAAAGGCCTATTGTGTCAGCAGTTCTGTGTGATTGAGATGTTTTATTTCCCTCTTCGACGTAGAGGCCTAAACAATGAATAGCATAACACATGATGTCACAACACATAACAGTTACAGACATACAGCCCTGGGCCCTACTGTAGTCTAATGACAACATGTTCTTCTCTCTGCATACAGCCCTGGGCCCTACTGTAGTCTAATGAGAACATGTTCTTCTCTCTGCATAAAGCCCTGGGACCTACTGTAGTCTAATGAGAACATGTTCTTCTCTCTGCATACAGCCCTGGGACCTACTGTAGTCTAATGAGAACATGTTCTTCTCTCTGCATACAGCCCTGGGACCTACTGTAGTCTAATAAGAACATGTTCTTCTCTCTGCATAAAGCCCTGGGCCCTACTGTAGTCTAATGAGAACATGTTCTTCTCTCTGCATACAGCCCTGGGACCTACTGTAGTCGAATGAGAACATGTTCTTCTCTCTGCATACAGCCCTGGGACCTACTGTAGTCTAATGACAACATGTTCTTCTCTCTGCATATAGCCCTGGGACCTACTGTAGTCTGAGAACATGTTCTTCTCTCTGCATATAGCCCTGGGACCTAATGTAATCTGAGAACATGTTCTTCTCTCTGCATATAGCCCTGGGACCTAATGTAGTCTAATGAGAACATGTTCTTCTCTCTGCATATAGCCCTGGGCCCTACTGTAGTCTAATGAGAACATGTTCTTCTCTCTGCATATAGCCCTGGGACCTAATGTAGTCTGAGAACATGTTCTTCTCTCTGCATATAGCCCTGGGACCTACTGTAGTCTAATGACAACATGTTATTCTCTCTGCATTAAGCCCTGGGACCTACTGTAGTCTAATGACAACATGTTCTTCTCTTTGCATATAGCCCTGGGACCTAATGTCGTCTAATGAGAACATGTTATTCTCTCTGCATATAGCCCTGGGACCTAATGTAGTCTGAGAACATGTCCTCTCTGCATATAGCCCTGGGCCCTACTGTAGTCTAATGAGAACATGTTCTTCTCTCTGCATAAAGCCCTGGGACCTAATGTAGTCTGAGAACATGTCCTCTCTGCATAAAGCCCTGGGACCTACTGTAGTCTGAGAACATGTTCTTCTCTCTGCATAAAGCCCTGGGCCCTACTGTAGTCTAATGAGAACATGTTCTTCTCTCTGCATATAGCCCTGGGATCTACTGTAGTCTAATGACAACATGTTCTTCTCTCTGCATATAGCCCTGGGACCTACTGTAGTCTAATGACAACATGTTCTTCTCTCTGCATATAGCCCTGGGACCTACTGTAGTCTAATGACAACATGTTCTTCTCTCTGCATAAAGCCCTGGGCCCTACTGTAGTCTAATGAGAACATGTTCTTCTCTCTGCATAAAGCCCTGGGCCCTACTGTAGTCTAATGACAACATGTTCTTCTCTCTGCATACAGCCCTGGGACCTACTGTAGTCTAATGACAACATGTTCTTCTCTCTGCATAAAGCCCTGGGACCTACTGTAGTCTAATGACAACATGTTCTTCTCTCTGCATACAGCCCTGGGCCCTACTGTAGTCTAATGACAACATGTTCTTCTCTCTGCATAAAGCCCTGAGACCTACTGTAGTCTAATGAGAACATGTTCTTCTCTCTGCATATAGCCCTGGGACCTACTGTAGTCTAATGACAACATGTTCTTCTCTCTGCATAAAGCCATGGGACCTACTGTAGTCTAATGAGAACATGTTCTTCTCCCTGCATATAGCCCTGGGACCTAATGTAGTCTAATGAGAACATGTTCTTCTCTCTGCATATAGCCCTGGGACCTAATGTAGTCTAATGAGAACATGTTCTTCTCTCTGCATAAAGCCCTGGGACCTAATGTAGTCTGAGAACATGTCCTCTCTGCATAAAGCCCTGGGACCTACTGTAGTCTGAGAACATTTTCTTCTCTCTGCATAAAGCCCTGGGCCCTACTGTAGTCTAATGAAGACATGTTCTTCTCTCTGCATATACCCCTGGGACCTACTGTAGTCTAATGAGAACATGTTCTTCTCTCTGCATATAGCCCTGGGACCTACTGTAATCTAATGAGAACATGTTCTTCTCTCTGCATATAGCCCTGGGACCTAATGTAGTCTAATGAGAACATGTTCTTCTCTCTGCATATAGCCCTGGGACCTAATGTAGTCTAATGAGACCATGTTGATCTCTGTGCCTGTCTGTAATGTGTGTCTAGATGTTGGTCTCTGTGCCTGTCTGTCATGTGTGTCTGGATGAGAGAGGGTCGGTTGATCGGCCGCACCTCCTTCATAGTGTCTCCTCCTCCCTTCATGTACTGAAACCAGGTCAGTCCCACTACCTCCCTCAGCACTACCTACTAAAACTCTCCCTATCTCTCACTTTCTCTCTCTCCTTTTATCTCTTTTTGTTCTCTCTCTTTTTTGTTCTTTCTCTCTGAGATACACTTTCTCACTCTCTCTCTCTTTCTCTCTCTCTCTCTTCCTTTTACTCATTTCAATTCAATTCAATTCAATTTGCTATATTGGCATAACGTAACAATGTACATATTGCCAAAGCTTACTTTGGATATTTACAATATGAAAATAATAAGAATCAAAATTGTCAACGGGAACAACAATAACCTAGGGTCAAAATAACCATACATTGAACATTAAAACCTCTCTGGGATATTCGGGACGGTAGAGTCCCACCCCGCCAACAGCCAGTGAAAGTGCAGGGCACCAAACTCAAAACAACAAAAATCTCATAATTAAAATTCCTCAAGCATACAAGTATTTTATAAACTTTTAAAGATACAATTCTCGTTAATCCAGCCACAGTGTCTGATTTCAAAAAGGCTTTACAGCGAAAGCACCACAAGCGATTATGTTAGGTCACCACCAAGTCACAGAAAAACACAGCCATTTTTCTAGCCAAAGAGAGGATTCACAAAAAGCAGAATTATAGATAAAATTAATCTCTAACCTTTGATGATCTTCATCAGATGACACTCATAGGACTTCATGTTACACAATGCATGTATGTTTTGTTCGATAAAGTGCATATTTATATCCAAAAATCTCATTTTACTGGCGTGTTAGGTTCAGTAGTTCCAAAACATGCAGTGTTTTTGCAGAGAGCCACATCAATTCACAGAAATACTCATAATAAACATTGATAAAAGATACAACTATTATACATGGAACTTTAGATAAACTTCTCCTTCATGCAACCGCTGTGTCAGATTAAAAATAAACTGTATATAAAAAGCATACCATGCAATAATCTGAGTACAGCGCTCAGAGACCAAACAAGCCGAAAAGCTATCCGCCATATTGTGCAGTCAACAGAAGTCAGAAATAACATTATAAATATTAACTTACCTTTGATGATCTTCATCAGAATGTACTCCCACGAATCCCAGTTCCATAATAAATGTTTGATTTGTTCGATAAAGTTCATAATTTATGTCCAAATAGCTCCTTTTGTTAGGGCGTTTGGTAAACAAATCCAAAGATCTGTGGCTCTGTGGGGTGTGTTTGTGTTTGTGAACAGAGCCCCAGGACCAGCTTGCTTAGGGGACTCTTCTCCAGGTTCATATCTCTGTAGGTTATGGCTTTGTTATGGAAGGTTTGTTGTGGTTGTAGAATTTAACGGCTCTTTTATGGATTTTTATAATTAGTGGGTATCGGCCTAATTCTGCTCTGCATGCATTATTTGGTGTTCTACGTTGTACACGGAGGATATTTTTGCAGAATTCTGCATGCAGAGTCTCAATTTGGTGTTTGTCCCATTTTGTGAAATCTTGGTTGGTGAGCGGAACCCAGACCTCAGAACCATAAAGGGCTATGGGCTCTATGACTCATTCAAGTATTTTTAGCCAGATCCTAATTGGTATGTTGAATTTTATGTACCTTTTGATGGCATAGAATGCCCTTCTTGCCCTTCACATCGTTCACAGCTTTGTGGAAGTTACCTGTGGCGCTGATGTTTAGGCCAAGTTATGTATTGTTTTTTTGTGTGCTCTAGGGCAATGGTGTCTAGATGGAATTTGTATTTGTGGTCCTGGTGACTGGACCTTTTTTGGAACACCATTATTTTGGTCTTACGGAGATTACTGTCAGGGCCCAGGTCTGGCAGAATCTGTGCAGAAGATCTAGGTGCTGCTGTAGGTCCTCCTTGGTTGGTGACAGAAGCACCAGATCATCAGCAAACAGTAGACATTTGACTTCAGATTCTAGTAGGGTGAGGCCGGGTGCTACAGACTTTTCTAGTGCCTTCGCCAATTTGTTGATATATATGTTGAAGAGGGTGGGGCTTAAGCTGCATCCCTGTCTCACCCCACGGCCCTGTGGGAAGAAATGTGTGTTTTTTGCCAATCTTGACCGCACACTTGTTGTTTGTGTACATGGATTTTATAATGTTGTATGTTTTACCCCAAACACCACTTTCCGTCAATTTGTATAGCAGACCCTCATGCCAAATTTAGTCGAAGGCTTTTTTGAAATCAATAAAGTATGAGAAGATTTTACCTTTATTTTGGTTTGTTTGGTTGTCAATTAGGGTGTGCAGGGTGAATACATGGTCTGTTGTATGGTAATTTGGTAAAAAGCCGATTTGACATTTTCTCTGTACATTGTTTCATTGAGGAAATGTACGAGTCTGCTGTTAATGATAATGCAGAGGATTTTCTCAAGGTTGCTGTTGATGCATATCCCTCGGTAGTTATTGGGGTCAAATTTGTCTCCACTTTTGTGGATTGGGGTGATCAGTCCTTGGTTTTTAATATTGGGGAAGATGTCAGAGCTAAGGATGATGTTAAATGTTAATGCTGGTGTTAATGCTGGTTTCTGACGTGCTGTTCCTTCTTTTTACGTAGTGTATTTCTGTATTGTTTTAGTGATTCACCATAGTGAAGGCGTAGACTCAGGTTTTCCAGGTCTCTATGTTTTTGGTTGGACAGGTTTCTCAATTTCTTTCTTAGATTTTTGCATTCTTCATCAAACCATTTGTCATTGTTGTTCATTTTCTTCAGTGTTTTTTATTTTATTTTTAGATTTGATAGGGAAGCTGAGAGGTCAAATATACTGTTAAGATTTTCTACTGCCAGGTTTACACCTTCATTATTACAGCGGAAAGTTTTACCCAGGAAATTGTCTAAAAGGGATTGCATTTGTTGTTGCCTAATTGTTTTTTGATAGGTTTCCAAACTGCATTCCTTCCATCTATAGCATTTCTTAATGTTACTCAGTTCCTTTGGCTTTGATGCTTCATGATTGAGTATTGCTCTGTTCAAGTAGACTGTGATTTTGCTGTGGTCTGATAGGGGTGTCAGTGGGCTGACTGTGAACGCTATGAGAGACTCTGGGTTGAGGTCAGTGATAAAGTAGTCTACAGTACTACTGCCAAGAGATGAGCTATAGGCGTACCTACCATAGGAGTCCCCTCGAAGCCTACCATTGACTATGTACATACCCAGCGTGCGACAGCGCTGCAGGAGTTGTGACCCGTTTTTGTTGGTTATGTTGTCATAGTTGTGCCTAGGGGGGCATATGGGGGAGGGAATGCTGTCACTTGCAGGCAGGTGTTTGTCCCTCTCTCTTTCTCTCTCTCTCTCTCATACCCCAAATCTCTGTTTTGTACACCAGCTATCAGTATCACACACTCTGACAGGAGAGGAGAGGAGAAGAGAGGGTATCATGCAGACAGAGGAGAGGAGAACAGGGGAGAGACGTGTGTGGCTGTTTCAGCTCTTTCTGCTGCCTCTGCAGTTATATCAAGGAGAGCGTCAGAGTGAGTGGCTGTAGATTCATCTGGAACAGAGACACTGTTGTCTGAGGAAAGACAGAGCAAACAGAGGCTAACACTGTTCACTGCTTTAGGAAGGGATTGCTGAGGAAGACAAACAGGCTAACACTGTTCACTGCATTAGGAAGGGATTGCTGAGGAAGACAAACAGGCTAACACTGTTCACTGCATTAGGAAGGGATTGCTGAGGAAGACAAACAGGCTAACACTGTTCACTGCTTTAGGAAGGGATTGCTGAGGAAGACAAACAGGCTGATACTGTTCACTGCTTTAGGAAGGGAATGCTGAGGAAGACAAACAGGCTGATACTGATCACTGCTTTAGGAAGGGAGTGCTGAGGAAGACAAACAGGCTGATACTGATCACTGCTTTAGGAAGGGAGTGCTGAGGAAGACAAACAGGCTAACACTGTTCACTGCTTTAGGAAGGGAGTGCTGAGGAAGACAAACAGGCTGACACTGTTCACTGCTTTAGGAAGGGAGTGCTGAGAAAATGAGATGCATTGTGAGCCACCCGACCATGAAGAAATGGATTATGGCTAAAATATGTCATATCGCTCCTTTAATATACAGACTAATACACTTTGAAGATATTATATAGATTGTGGCTCTAAGTATCAGTTATATTTGATGTGTGTGTGGAGATGATATGGAATGGATTAGCTAGGAGTCATGGGGGTAATTGGAGCTATTTGCAGAGGTCTGTTTTGCCCTAACTAGTCAAAACTAGTCATTTTGCCGATTATTATATATTTTTTTTACTCCTTTATTGAATCTTTATTTAGCTAGGCAAGTCAGTTGAGAGCACATTCTTATTTTCAATGATGGCCTAGGAACGGTGGGTTAACTGCCTCCTTCAGGGGCAGAACGACAGATTTTCACCTTGTCAGCCCGGGGGATCTAATCTTGCAACCTTACAGTTAACTAGTCCAACGCAATAACGACCTGCCTCTTGTTGCACTCCACAAGGAGACTGCCTGTTACGCGAATGCAGTAAGCCAAGGTAAGTTGCTAGATAGCATTAAACTTATCTTATAAAAAACAATCAATCAATCATAATCACTAGTTAACTACACATGGTTGATGATATTACTAGATATTATCTAGCGTGTCCTGTGTTGCATATAATCTGACTGAGCATACAAGTATCTAAGTATCTGACTGAGCAGTGGTAGGCAGAAGCAGGCGCGTAAACATTCATTCAAACAGCACTTTCCTGCGTTTTGCCAGCAGCTCTTCGTTGTGCGTCAAGCATTGCGCTGTTTATGACTTCAAGCCTATCAACTCCCGAGATGAGGCTGGTGTAACCGAAGTGAAATGGCTAGCTAGTTAGCGTGCGCTAATATTGTTTAAAACGTCACTTGCTCTGAACCTGTGGTTGTTCCCCTTGCTCTGCATGGGTAACGCTGCTTTGAGGGTGGCTGTTGTCGTTGTGTTGCTGGTTCAAGCCCAGGGAGGAGCGAGGAGAGGGACGGAAGCTATACTGTTACACTGGCAATACTAAAGCTGGACAGTACTCTAAGTGTGATAGGACCAGGGATTGACCATATAACTGGACAGTACTCTCAGTGCGATAGGACCAGTGTTATGCTCGTTGATGGAAGGATGGGACCAAGGTGCAGCGTGGTAGGCGTACATCTTACTTTATTCAATGAACACTGAAAAAACAACAAATACAAACAAAACGTTAAGTTTAGTTGGGCTACACAGCACAACTAAAGTACCAAAACAGTACCAAAACAAGATCCCACAAACTACAGGTGGGAAAAGGCTGCCTAAGTATGATCCCCAATCAGAGACAACGATAGACAGCTGCCTCTGATTGGGAACCATACCCGACCAACAAAGAAATAGAAAACATAGATTGCCCACCCTAGTCACACCCTGACCTAACTAATAAAAGGGCTCTCTAAGGTCAGGGTGTGACAACCAATGATTGACCATATAACTGGACAGTACTCTAAGTGTGATAGGACAAGGGATTGAATCACCTGATTCAGTGTGCTAGATGTTGCATACTCTGAAAATATTATTGTAACAGCAATTCCCTTACCCATCTTAATAACAATATTATCTATGTGTTCTGACCACGATAAAGCTGTGTCCAACATGACACCTAGTAGTTTTGTTTTTTTCACTTGCTCTACATGCGTTCTATTCATCAACAAATTAAATTGGAGATCATCAGCAAGCATATACTGTATCTTGAACCAAGTACAATACATTTAGTTTAAAATATGTTCAACAACAATTTGTTCATATCAATTTGAGTTTACCTGTCACGCCCTAACCATAGAGAGCCTTTTATTCTCTATGTTGTGTCATGACGTTGGCCTGGGGGTAGGTTTATGACAGTCATAAATACCTCTTCCCCCCTTTTTCCTCTCTCTACCCTACTGACGTTACATTTGAAAATCACTTGGTTAACATAGAGATTCTGGGAACATCAGAAGGTGGGGGGAAATGAACTATATTCTGGTAATCCGAACAATTAAACATATGCGGTGGTACTTAATGAATATGATGTCAGTTCGGTTGTCATCTGACACATTCTCATCAATGATAAGATGACATAAACTCTACAGTGGAAAGTCTGCACATTATAGTTATCGGAGTCACATGGAATTGTTGTTCAATTTAAATATTTGAATATAAAATTATTGGTGAAGAGATTAAATGTAATTTTAGCCTCCAAATGAGAGATTTGGGTTTTCATAAGGTTAGGGCTCTGCTCAATCAGTGGCCCGCCCCTGTGAAGGGACATGGGTTATAAAACTTTTCAGACACACCCTTCTCGCTCCACTATATAAAGCCTTGACGAATATGTAACCTTTTCCAAGTCCTCGAGGTCTGCAGCCTCTGCGTTTAAAAGGACTAACATGTCAACTACAGAACTAAGCCAACCTCCGCGTGAGCTTTGGTTGCGAATAGTATGAACTTTGAACTCTTATTCACTACAGAAGTGATACCTCCTAGCCGTTGAGTTAGCAACAGCAGCTGCAAACGCGGGCTAGGAAAGAACAGACAGAGTATCCCGTCTACCACACAATGACGTTACTACAACGTATCCAACTGACCACCAGAGACATTCTTCAAAGGACAAAGGACTCGGTTTGGCAACACGGCCTTCCATCTACCACCAACCTACCGAAGCGCAGCTCAGAGTAAATATTTATTACATTTTCCTTTTCCAAATGGGCGGTAATTTAGAATGCACAAGATCCTGTATTTACGATAGCACAGCTTCTCCCTTTGTCCCTCAGTCTTCCTGCTCTTTCACTCTTTCACTTCCCGCTCTTTCACCCAGCCCCTTTTTTTTGTGTAACCAGCTGTCCTTTATGACATCATTTGTAATCAAGGTATAATTCATTCTGTGTATATGTAATTCTATGTGATTAGTTAGGTATTTAGTAAATCAATATTTAAACCCAATTTTGTATTGTTGATTCAATTTGTTAGCCAGGGTTCGTGAAGATAACCAAGAATTTACAACTTTCAGATGAGACTGAATTAAGGTGAGGATTAATATTGACTGCTATTGATGTAAAATATTACTAGGTCTTTAAGAGTTTATTCGGAAGATAACAGCTCTATAAATATTATTTTGTGGTGCCTCGACTCTCTAGTTAATTACATTTACATGATTAGCTCAATCAGGCAATATTAATTACGGAGAAAGGATTTTATAGAATAGCATGTCATATCACTTAATCTGGCATAGCCAAAGACACACCAGTTGGTTAGGTCGGGATGTGACTAGGGTGGCTACTCTAGTTTTTTTATTTCTATGTTGGGCTGGTATGGTTCCCAATCAGAGGCAGCTGTCTCATTCGTTGTCTCTCTCTTGTTTATGTCTAGTTGCCTGCGAGCACTACATTAGCTTCACGTTTCGTTTTGCGCTTTATTGTTTTCTGTGAGTGTCTTTTAAATAAACATGGGGAACTCTATGCACGCTGCGTCTTGGTCCGTTACAACAACGATGGTGACATTACCTAGTAACAGTTCATGATAAATGACATCAAAAGCAGCACTGAAATCTGGCAACACTGCACCAACTAACTTCCTGTCATCCATACTCTTTACCAATCATCTGTCATTTGTGCTAAGGCCGTACTCATGGAATGCCCTTCTTTGTATGCTGGAAACCTGTTATCAGACCATTACATGAGAAATAATCCTTGATTTGTGCAGATACACATTTTTCCAATAATTAACTTAACACAGGCAGCAAGCTTATAGGACGACTATTAGGACCAGTGAATGCAGATCTTTTTCCCTTAGGTCGTGGAATACCCTTCGACTCTTTCCAGACTTCTGGGCACACCCCATACAACAAGCACTCATTAGAAATATGAGAGATTGGGCTAGATATTTGGTTAGCTGTAACTCTAAGTGGTGTCCAGATGATCTGTTCCAGGTGACTAGTCATGCGAAAGAGACAACAGCATCCTTTCTACCTCTTCCCTTTCTACTTGGTGAAATTTAAACCTGCATTTCCTCTCCTTCATCATGCAATATTTTATGGCAGTGCAGCTCTACCAAGTGAGCCCCGCAGGACAGCCAACACAGTCAAGACAAAGTCACCAACACAGTATCTGGTTGTCCTTTACTCAGACTTTACTGTAGTTACTGTATGTCTTGATGGAGTTTGCTGCCTGATATAGCGCTGGTCTGATACCAAGGATAAGAATATTTAGAAGTAAAGCTTTGCTGTTTTTCTTTCTGTTTTACCTCATTCTCTAACTCTGTAGCAGGTTGGCATGTATTGTCATGAATCATGGAGGCAGCTCTGCAGAGGGATCACTAGCTGGCACAGCCACAAAGTCAGAACATTTCATACCTAACCTTAACCACAATGCTAACCCAAATAGCACAATGCTAACCCAAATAGCACAATGCTAACCCAAATAGCACATTTTTACGATAATAGCTCATTTTGACTTTGCAATTGGCCCGTCTAGCTGGCCCAGAAATCACTCAGTTCTGCTTCCAGGGAAAGATTAATAACAATAAACGGTAACCTGCAACTCGCAATGCCATTATCGCCTACTTGCACATCTACCTCTTGCTTCTCCAATCTTCCCACACACACGCACGCACACACGCACACACACACACACACACACACACACACACACACACACACACACACACACACTGGATGTCTTGAGAAAGAGTAAGAATCCCCAGTCATCTGTCAGACATGAGAGGGAAAAAGAGAGAGGAGGAGAAGAGAGGGAGGGAGGAAGAGAGGGATAGAGAGAGAGAGCGGAAGAGGGAGGAAAGGGGGGAAGAGGGAAGAGGGAAGAGACAGAGAGAGAGGGAGGAGGGAAAGCAGGAGGGAGAGAGAAAGAGAAGGGGAGGAAGGAGAGAAAGGAGGAGAGAAAATAACAAATGTAGAGGAATCTATTTCTAGACTTCAGAGAAGCACCATCCCACCTCAGTAATTTGTCTGGTATTCTGAGGGATATGGAGAAGAAATCTCTACCCTGCCTCAAAGCGCTTGACAATTGATCTTATTTAACTTGAAACGGGTTCATATACTATAGATGTCTCAGGCATTTAGAGAAGCCACAGACAGTGGGGGGGGGTAGATGCTAAGTGGGATCCTTGGGACGCCCCTACCTTAAACCTTAACCCTTACCCTTATTCTAACCTTAACCTTAACAATAACCCTTACCTAACCCTAACCTTGACCTTAACAGTTTTACATTGCAACATCCCAAAGATCCCACTCAGACTTTTCTGTGAGGGGAACTGACAGGAACAGGAACAGCCCAGAGTTTTAGTAGTAATGTATTTTTTATTTGGTTTAGGGTTTGTAAATAATAATATGTTCTTAACTGACTTGCCTAGTTAAATAAAGGTTAAATACATTTTTAAAAAGTAGACTGCTGATTGGTCAGCTCGTCTTCCTCAGTAAGATGACATCATCTTCTATAAGCATTTTTAAAAATGGTGCGTTGGAGATACAAGTTTTAGGTGGTTTAAAAAAAAGGATATTTCCTCCAATTTATGCTTTGGTCACAAATACGAGAATAGGATGAGTCAACAACATTGTTAAGATAGGAGTTAGCAGAATGTGAACTTTTAAAATGTTCACTGGACAGTTAGTGTAACATAAATAGGCTCCTAGATGAAACCCAGTATAGCCTAGTAGTTGTCATGGATGAGTTACATCTGGCTGAAAAGCTCACTTATCCAATCTACAGTAAAGTCACTCTCCTCCTACACCATCTGGAGGAAGTCTAGATTCTGTCCTGTTCCAATCTACAGTAACGTCACTCTCCTCCTACACCATCTGGAGGAAGTCTAGATTCCTGTCCTGTTCCAATCTACAGTAACGTCACTCTCCTCCTACACCATCTGGAGGAAGTCTAGATTTTGTCCTGTTCCAATCTACAGTAACGTCACTCTCCTCCTACACCATCTGGAGGAAGTCTAGATTCTGTCCGGTTCCAATCTACAGTAACGTCACTCTCCTCCTACACCATCTGGAGGAAGTCTAGATTCTGTCCTGTTCCAATCTACAGTAACGTCACACTCCTCCTACACCATCTGGAGGAAGTCTAGATTCTGTCCTGTTCCAATCTACAGTAACGTCACTCTCCTCCTACACCATCTGGAGGAAGTCTAGATTCCTGTCCTGTTCCAATCTACAGTAACGTCACTCTCCTCCTACACCATCTGGAGGAAGTCTAGATTCCTGTCCTGTTCCAATCTACAGTAACGTCACTCTCCTCCTACACCATCTGGAGGAAGTCTAGATTCTGTCCTGTTCCAATCTACAGTAACGTCACTCTCCTCCTACACCATCTGGAGGAAGTCTAGATTCTGTCCTGTTCCAATCTACAGTAACGTCACTCTCCTCCTACACCATCTGGAGGAAGTCTAGATTTTGTCCTGTTCCAATCTACAGTAACATCACTCTCCTCCTACACCATCTGGAGGAAGTCTAGATTTTGTCCTGTTCCAATCTACAGTAACGTCACTCTCCTCCTACACCATCTGGAGGAAGTCTAGATTCTGTCCTGTTCCAATCTACAGTAACGTCACTCTCCTCCTACACCATCTGGAGGAAGTCTAGATTTTGTCCTGTTCCAATCTACAGTAACATCACTCTCCTCCTACACCATCTGGAGGAAGTCTAGATTTTGTCCTGTTCCAATCTACAGTAACGTCACTCTCCTCCTACACCATCTGGAGGAAGTCTAGATTCTGTCCTGTTCCAATCTACAGTAACGTCACTCTCCTCCTACACCATCTGGAGGAAGTCTAGATTCTGTCCTGTTCCAATCGTAGATGTCTTATTGATGATTTTTGGAAGTGAAACCCTCAGACAGCTCAGCGTTCAACACCATAGTGCCCACAAAGCTCATCACTAAGCTAAAGACCCTGGGACTAAACATCTCCCTCTGCAACTGGATCCTGGACTTCCTGACAGGCCGCCCCCAGGTGGTAAGGGTAGGCAACAACACATTTGCCACGCTGATCCTCAACACGGGGGCCCCTCAGGGGTGCTGCTTAGTCCCCTCCTGTACTCCCTCTTCACTCTTGACTGCGTGGCCAAACACAACTCCAACACCATCATTAAGTTTGCAGACGACAACGGTGGTAGGCCTGATCACCGACAACAATGAGACAGCCTGTAGGAAGTAGGTCAGAGACCTGGCAGTGTGGTGCCAGGACCACAACCTCTCCCTCAAGGAGATGATCGTGGACTATAGAAAATGGGCCGAACACTAGCCCATTCACATCTATGGGGCTGTAGTGGAGCGTGTCGAGAGTTTCAAGTTCTTTGGTGTCCACATCACCAACAAACTATCATGGTCCAAACACACCAAGACAGTTGTGAAGAGGGCACAACAAAACCTATTCCCCTCAGGAGACTGAAAAGATTTGGCATGGGTGCCCAGATCCTCAAAAGGTTCTACAGCTGCACCATCGAGAGCATCCTGACTGGTTGCATCACCGCTTGGTATGACAACTGCTCGGCCTCTGACCGCAAGGCACTACAGAGGGTAGTGGGTACGGCCCAGTACATCACTGGGGCTAAGCTTCCTGCCATCCAGGACCTCCATACCAGGTGGTGTCAGACTCCAGCCACCCTAGTCATAGACTGTTCTCTCTGCTACCGCACGGAAAGTGGTACAGGAGTGCAAGAGTCTAGGTCCAAGAGGCTTCTTGTCAGCTTCTACCCCCAAGCCATAAGACTGCTGAACAGCTAATTAAATGGCTACCCGGACCATTTGCACCCCCCCCCCCCCATTCTTTTTTACGCTGCTGCTTCACACTGTTTATTACTGGGGCGGCAGGGTAGCCTAGTGGTTAGAGCGTTGGACTAGTAACCGGAAGGTTGTGAGTTCAAACCCCCGAGCTGACAAGGTACAAATCTGTCGTTCTGCCCCTGAACAGGCAGTTAACCCACTGTTCCCAGGCCGTCATTGAAAATAAGAATTTGTTCTTAACTGACTTGCCTGGTTAAATAAAGGTAAAATAAAAAATAAAATAAATTAGTCAGTTTACCCCTACCTACATGTACATATTACCTCAATTGCCTAGACTAACCTGTACCCCCGCACATTGACTCTGTACCGGTACCCCCTGTATATAGCCTCCACATTGACTCTGTACCGGTACCCCCTGTATAAAGCCGCCACATTGACTCTGTACCGGTACCCCCTGTATATAGCCTCCACATTGACTCTGTACCGGTACCCCCTGTATATAGCCTCCACATTGACTCTGTACCGGTACCCCCTGTATATAGCCTCCACATTGACTCTGTACCGGTACCCCCTGTATATAGCCTCCACATTGACTCTGTACCGGTACCCCCTGTATACAGCCTCCACATTGACTCTGTACCGGTACCCCCTGTATATAGCCTCCACATTGACTCTGTACCGGTACCCCCTGTATATAGCCTCCACATTGTCTCTGTACCGGTACCCCCTGTATATAGCCTCCACATTGACTCTGTACCGGTACCCCCTGTATATAGCCTCCACATTGACTCTGTACCGGTACCCCCTGTATATAGCCTCCACATTGACTCTGTACCGGTACCCCCTGTATATACTTCAGTTTATTTAGTCAATATTTTTCTTCACTCTTATTTTTCTTAGTTGGTTCGTAAGGGGGCTCGTAAGTAATCATTTCACAGTAAGGTGTTGTATTGTAACCTGTTGTATTTGGCACAAGGGACAAACACCATTTGATTTGATTTGACTCTGGAGAAATCTAGTGCACTCCTGACAGAGTAGCTACAGTAGCTGAGAGATTCATCTGTAGAAAATAGTCTCAGCACACACTTAAATCAATGTAATGTCAGTGTTTTAATGTGCCATGAGCAGTGAGCGTTGATGTACTTTGAAGACAGTCTTTTCTACAGTGAAACACTCAGTCTACCAATATCCTGCTGCAAAGTAGCTCAACCATAAGATGTTAACTTACATTAATGTCTTGTATAATTTGACAAGCAAAGATAAAGTGCTGAACTAAAACACAACGAATTTGTATCTACTTGGGAGAGGTATCTTTGCCTAAGACAAAACAGAGACAAACTAAATCAGAATTTACAGAGAGAGAGAGAGAGAAAAAGTTCCCCTTCAGTACTAAAACTTCCCCATAATGGCTGTAAATACAGCAGGTTTAATGGGATGCTTTCATATCAGAATTATTATTTTGTGCGGTGAACAGGACGCAAATGTCTCTCTCACTGTTTTTTTTTTCAATCGTTGATGCGCTCGTCATGGATGATTGGTGGTTGGTTGTAACTTAAGCGCTTCATTACCCTTAGAACGCAAGAGCCGTGACAAAGCCCAACCGACCATCTCTCTAGCGTTCTGTATTGTACAGTACTCTGCAGAAAGTTACTAGCAACAAACAGTGAATAACAACAGAATGTTGAGATGGGAAGCAAAATACTCTGAAAAAGAGAGAGAAAGAGAGAGAGAGAGAGAGAGAGAAAGAGAGAGAGAGAGAAAGAGAAAGTGCGAGAGAGAGAGAGAGAGAAAGAGAGAGAGAGAGAGAGAGAGAAAGAGAGAGAGAAAGAGAAAGTGCGAGAGAGAGAGAGAGAGAAAAAGAGAGAAAAAGAGAGAGAGAGAGAGAGAGAGAATGAGAGGATGTGTGTGTGTGTGTGTGTGTGCATGCGTGCGTACTGGAGCGCAGACCCAAG